>NW_022107431.1:50169593-50174376 GCF_000313985.2 Echinops telfairi | reverse complement strand
CCCACACTACCCCCCCCCCACACACACACACACATACACACCGCATGGTGTAACACAAAGGGAGCGCAACAGAGCAGCAAGGGAAGGAAAACAACAAAGTCTGAGGAATTCTGAAAATAGACTTCAGATTGGGGGGAGGAGAGGGGCAGGACTTGGCACTGCATTGGACCCAACTGGAAAACATTCCTAAGGGTCAGCAGACAGACCTGGAACTATTCATAGGCTTTTTTTTTTTTTCATGTCTATGATAGGCAGGATAAACAATCCTGAAGAGAAAACAAGGGGACCGACAGTTTCTGGGGGACAGGGGAGAGGAGGAGGTGGGGGAAAGGAGCAGGGCGCCAACAATCCCAGGAACAAGGGGACAACAAGAGGTCTAAAGTCAATGGCAAGGAGGGCATAGAATGCCTGGTGGGGTTTGATCAAGTGCAGTGTAGCTGAGAGGAAGAACAGAGAGACAAACGAAGGTTGAACATGATTGTGGGACAGGAGTAAAGTAAAAGGAAACAGGAAAGAACTAGGAGACAAAAGACATTTGTAGAGGTATAAACAGGCATGTACATATGTAAATATATTACTATATAATGAAAGGGATATAGGTCTATGTACATATATTTATAGGTTAGCAGACAGACAAGTCCTCCCTTAGTGCAAGAACACTGTGTTCTAGTAACCTGACATTCTGTGACGCTCACCTTCCTGACATGATTGCTGAAGACAAAATGGGAATATAAGCTGATGTGGTGAGGAAGTTGATGGTGCCTGGCTATTAGAAGATAGAGCTTCTGGGATCTTAAAGGTTTGAAGTTAAATAAGCGGTCATCTAGCAGGGAAGCAACAAAGCCCACATGGAAGAAGCACACCAAGTTTCAACAGGATCAGGTATCAGGCCTCCGAAGACCCAAAACAAAGAACCATTTCCATGTGAATGAGGCGGGTCGGTATGGAGACTGGAAGCCCATCTGTAGACAATTGGACATCCCTTCACAGAAGGATCACAAGGAAGGGATGAGCCAGCCAGGGTGCTGTGTAGCACTGACAAAGCACACATCACTTCTCTAGCTCTTTAATGCTTCCTTCCCCCTGATACTGTGATGCCAGTTCTGCTTTACAAATCTAGCTAGACCAGAGCATGTACACTGGTACAGATAAGAGCTCTCAACACAACTCGCAGAATCCAGGACAGAAGACCCCTCAGGACCAAGAGTGGGATAGTGATGCCTTGAGGGTAGGGGAAGGTGGGGAAATGGGGAGCAAAGGGGAACCAATTGCAGTGATTGACATACAACACCCCCACACACGCACACGCCCAGGGGGACGAACAACAGCAATATGGGTGAAGGGAGACAGCAGACAGTGAAAAATAAGAAAACAAAAATAATTTATAAATTATCAAGGGTGGGAGGGTGGGGAAAAGAGAGGAGCTGATACCAAGGGCTCAAGTAGAAAGCAAATGTTTTGGAAATGATGATGGCAACATATACAAATGTGCTTGAGACAATTGAGGTATGGAATGTTATAAGAGCCCCCGATGAAATCAGATCTCTCTTGTGGGAGAAATACCTCGGACCTTGGCTTCCCATGAGGAATAATTCACTCTGAAGCCCGCTTGTGATCCAAGTGAGTTTTATGAACGATAGAAGAAGTTTCAGGTTTACACAGGCTCCCACAGGGCACTTCACCCCACACAGCCTGCGAGGAGCTAAGAGAAAGAGAAGCAACAGCTGCCCGGGATCCGCCTTTTCAGCTCCTCTCCCTGGAGGCGGGGTCAACAATCCTGGTCAGCCCCATTGGCTGAATTGAATTCACCTGACCCAGATGGGCCAATCCAGGTGCAACGCCCACCTTGATGTGCCACCCCTTCCTGGCTGGAAGCTGGAACCTCTGAGCATGCTCAGTGGACACCCCATTCCCTGTGCTACCTAAAAAAATGATTTTCTAAAATTAAAAAAAAATTTCCTTGGCAAAGTAGATTTCTGAAAGTCAAATCATCTGAGAGTATTAGATTTTGTTTTGTTTTGTCTGCCTTGATTTAGCACTTACTATTTACCAAACTGTCCTACACTGGAGGGATTTGTAATGATATTTATCATTTATCTGCTCACGATGTCTGAGACACCATCCTTATTAGGGAAATTCCACACTCTGACCATGTTGGAAATACTAGTTATGTATCTTCCCAGTTTTCCTGTATTCAGATGATGTCAATTTTGAATGAGGTCTATCCCATCCCATGGGCACACCCTGGCTGGATTTGGGACCCAGACAGCAGGAAGGGTAGTTCATCCCCCAAGGAGAGGGCTATGGGAGATGCGGCAAAGACCTCTAGTGTCCAGAGGTCGTGAGCAATGCCGGCGGGAAGCCGTGCACCCTAGAAATCGAGTGACTTTGTTGGGTGGTATGTGTTTGACTGTGGTCCTGGTTGACTATAGTTTCCCTTTTTCTTACCTCCTTTCAGCTGGTCCTCTAACCTTCCCATGTGCGTAAATCAACACAGAATGAAAAATGATTAAGACTGAGCCCTGTTCTTCAGGAGCTCATCACACAAATGATCTCAATACCGTCACTGCGTGGAAGAAAGGGAGGTAGGACTTTTGGGGAACATGTATCGTAATAAGCACACAGGACTTCTGACTGCAGTGATCACAGTCTGCAGGGAAAGACAGATACACAGACAGACACTTGTTTGGCAGTCACATGAGAACAGTGTTGACTGTGCAGGGTTTGATGGGAGCATCAAGGAGTGGTGGCCATAGCTGAGGTGAGATGGGGTATGTGGTGATAACGGAAGGCTTTTGGAGATGGGGGTACGCATCTTGATCCACGTCTTCAAAGACTGAGAAGTCAGATAAAGGCAGATGAGCCTGCAGGCAGACAAGGTTTTGTTTGTTTTTGAGTGTTTTGAGTACCCAAGAAAGCCAGAGTGAATCTTGTCCATCAGGTCTGCCTTCTGAAGTGATGGGTCTGAAAGACCCATAAGTCACTGCCGTTGAGTCAATTCCGATCCATAATGACCCTGTAGGACAGGGTAGAACTGCCCTATGGGTTTCTAAGATTGTAATCCTTTACGAGAGTAGAAAGCCTCATCTTTCTCCTGCAGAGCATCTGGTGGTTTCTGAACTGCTGACCTTGAGGTCAGAAGCCCAATTTGTAAGCGTTATGACACCAGGGCTCTAGGACAAGGGGTGTTTTATGGGCAAGCCTCGAGGAGGGGAATTTATTGAACAATCCATTTGAGATTGGCATTCTCGTTTTCAGACTGATTTTTTCACTCAGAGGGACGTGTCCACAGTGTAGCTGCAGGTATTGTTAGATGTTCTGCCCTTCAAATGAAAAGGTGAATTTCTCCCTTCTAAAGGAAAACTGTAGAAAGGATCCCTGCAAGTGCAGTCTAGGGAGGCCTGGTGGTAGAATCATTACTCATTGGGCTGTGATCAGCATGGTCAGCAGTTTGAAAGTGCCAGCCACTCCATGAGAGGGTGACGGGGCTTTCTGCTCCAGTAAGGAGCTGCAGTCTTGAAAACTCCCATGGGGCAGTTCTCTCCTGACCTATAGTGTTGCTATGAGTTGGCATCGACTCGATGGCAGTGAGTTTGGTTTGGAAAGGGAAACAGCAAACGTTAATTTATCAAGAATTCCAACGGAATTTTGAGATCAAAACAAAGAAGAACAACATACATGAAGCCCCAGCTCGATGCCTGGTGGCACCAGAGACAGGACCCAGCAGCAAGTAATCAGAGCCCATCAATTGGGAAGGAACAAAATGTGGGGACAAGGTGAAAAATGAATGTTTCTAGCAAATTACTTTAGAGTGCAAACTGTGTGAGTCTGTTAGATAATGGAAGCTTCATTAGATCATATTTATAACAGTTAACCTGGAATTCTGTTTTCTAATGCGTGTGTGATAATGAAGGAAGCATCTCAATGTATACAGTTACCCATGAAATAGTATCACAGACAGGAAGGGGCAGCTTAATTAAAGCCAGTGTGTTTGCTAATAAG
Source organism: Echinops telfairi (assembly GCF_000313985.2). Classification (NCBI taxonomy): domain Eukaryota; kingdom Metazoa; phylum Chordata; class Mammalia; order Afrosoricida; family Tenrecidae; genus Echinops; species Echinops telfairi. Next base: position 50,170,374 of record NW_022107431.1, on the reverse strand, counting down.
TCGTTATCCTCTTGAGGAAGTCTACGAAGGAGCGCCATAAACAATGAGAGTGCATGGATTTATTGATGGAAAGATGAGGTAAGCTGAGTATTAAGTGAACTGTATTTCCTGAGAGCATGACGGCACTTTCGTTAATAATAAATGCTGTCCTTCACGTCTTCTGAATTTCCCATTATACTGGAATTATTGGGGCAGGGGGAAGACGGAAGGTCTTCTCGTAATTGTAGACAATTGAGGGATTGTTAGAAAGTGTGGTGGTTTAGTCCAGGAGGAAAATAATTGGCAGCATATTTATTTCTGTCTATAAGGAATTTCAGCCCGTGTGTGTTTCCTGCCTCGGTTTCTCAAGGAGGCGGGGGAGCCCCTGGAACTGCCAGGATCCTGGAAGTGCTCACGGCTGAGCCCAGAAGGACACGTGCGTTCTGACTGTTCAAGGAGGGAAATCGGAGCGTCCCAGTCACAAGCCTTTTAAGACTTAAAGAGCTTGTTTGTAGAGTTTAAAGAATTCAGACCAGTGCCAATGTGTCACCGTCCCAGGTCCCAGCCTGTGTCTTAGAGAGCCATGTGTTGCATGTTTGCCATTCACAATGAAATGCTTTCATTCAATATTTGGTCTTCGTGGACGATGATCCAGTCTCTCTCTGTTCCTGGGATCTCAACGCTCTCTTTTTCCTGACTGTTTTCAATGGCTGTCAACTCGGTATAGATCCACATAGAGTTGATATGATGTGTATCCTTAAGAAAATTCCACAGGTCAGGGAAATGCTTAAAAAACTTTTTT
>NW_022107431.1:50158590-50168423 GCF_000313985.2 Echinops telfairi | reverse complement strand
TTTGGAAGGAAGTTTCCTTGGGAGTGTGGCTATTTCTGATGTAGGTGACTCTGTGGAGAGCTTGTTTGCTTTCTGCTGCTCTGAATCCTACTCCTCATGGACATCCTGTTCTGTGGACTTGAGCCATCTGCCCACCATATTGCCTGCCAGCCTAGGGAGCCATCAGCAGCATGCCATGTGACCTGCCGGCGTTGGATTCCTTAGACTCTGCAGGCACCACCCTGACCTGCTGACCTTAGGTTCATCCACTTCTGCACCACAGGCTGTGGTCTTCTGGCTTCATCTTCTCACTTCCTGGTCGGTCTTCTTGCTTCCTGGATGTTGACTAAGGAAGACTGAAGAAAATCGATGCATTTGAACTATGGTGTTGGTGAAGAATATTGGCAGGAGCATGAGTTGCCAAAAGAACAAACTGATCTATCTTGAAAGAAGTACAACCAGCATGCTCCTGTGCGGCAAGGATGGTGAGACTTGGTCTCACATACTTTGGACATGTTGTCAGGAGATAGCAGTCACTGGGGAAGAATGTCATGCTCGGTAAAGCAGAGGGACAGGGGAGAAGAGAAAGACGTTTGTCAAGAGGGATTGACACAATGGGCTCCAACATAAGAACCGTTGTGAAGATGGTGCGGGACCAGGAAGTGTTGCGTTCTGTTGTATGTTGGGTCACTGTGGGTCAGAACCGGCTGAGGACCCCTAACAGCAACAACAACACAATTCAAGAGATTCGAGCTACGTTACCTGGACACAATGGGGCTGGTTGAGTAAGAACAAATATGCCTATAAGGAGGAGCATGATCATTTTTTTTTTTTGCCCTTCGCTGGGCTTCCTTGATTAGCCATAGTGGGTTGGGTTAATCCAGTTTTTCTGTAAGAATTTTTTTCATTCTGTCATTTGGAACCATCTCCCTCCTCCTTTTATATTCTCTAATCTTCTTGCCTCTCTGCCTCTCCAAATGGCTTCTCAACTACAGTATATATTTCCACCAACTCACCTCTGATGATGGTTTAAGTTAATAGTAAGCTATTAAGCTCTAGTACATTCTAGAGTGTGTTTATCCTTGGCAGCCTCTTGAAGGCAGTGAGAATAAAAATTCTACTGGGAACCCGTGGTGGGGATGAATCTGTACACACATTTTAGTTTTCAAACCGGCCACGCCCCCAAGGCTTCCCAAGGCCGAGGAGTCTGTTGGATTCTGGAAGAGCAAGGCTGGGAAATGTGAGAAGCGGCAGCTCACTTCACAGGATGTTCTGTCACCGCTTACAGACCACGGAGCATGTCTCAGCCAGTACACAAGTGGTGACAGGGGCCAAGCAACTAAAAAATGAAAATGAAATGTTGATTTTTTTACCTTTTAATTTAGCCCTTTTCCAAATATTCGTTCTCATTTAAGACTCATCCGATTGCCTCCCCCTTTAAGTTAATGCTATAAGGAGTTGAAGTTTTATTTCCTGGAAACACAGGCTGGATGGTAGCTATCCTTCAAACAAGCCCCCAAGGAGGGTACTTGAAGATGGGCCTCCCAACTCAGGTTTCCGGAGGATGCATCTTAAGCGCCGTGGAATGGACAGTGAGGTCATGGCTTACTTTCTCATTGCTGTCAAGATGGGTTTGTCTTGTACTTCCTGTCATTGTGCTCTTACATCATGCAGAACTCAATCCCCCAGCCCACTTCCTCACACACAGATTTCTAATCAGCGTGGCAAAGTACCACTGATCCTCTCCAGTCATCAATAGATGCTGGTGGGGAAAAGCCTAGGTTAAGAAGGGGCTGAAGAACGACTGTAAATTGCAGTAATAAAATAGAACAGGGAAGCAAATCAGGAATTTGGGCAATAGTAGACATTGTAGGAGAGGAAGCTAAACACACTGGCCACTGGGTTTCTTGATTCGCATCACCAAAGTAATATGAGGTTGTTAATATGAGCTTTGCTATCAGATAAGCACGGGCTCCTATGAAGATATTAAATTCCATTATTTCTTGGCTTTACCTCCCCACTGAATTCCTAACTCCTTTCTGTTCTAGGATCTTCCACCTTTAAAAAAATCACAGTTAGATACACATGATGATAGGTGATGATAGGTCAGTGGTAGAATTTCCACCTTCTGTGTGAGAAAACTCGAGAGAAAGATGAGGCTGTCTGCTCCCAGGGATTATATCCTTGGAAACTCGGCAGTGAGTGTTTTGGGTTTATGTGGGAGAACTAAGCTGGATTCATGGTCCGTGTACCCCAAGCAGAGCCACCCTGTCTGTCAGTGGAGGCTTGTATGTTGTGTGCTACTGACTAGATTGCAGGAGAGTTTTCAGACAGAGACAGATGGGACAGAAAGGCTGGTGACCGACTTCTGAAATCAGCCATGGGAAACCCTCTGGAGAAGAATAGTCTGACCCCAGTGCACAAGGGGCCACCCTAGGTCAGCGCCAGCTTGAGCACAGCCAAGAGCCACAGAAGGAGAGTTTCTGGGCCGTTCTTGCTGTGATAGACTCTTGAAATGGCACTGCACTTTCCTTATCACCCATCTCTACTCAGGCTAATGGGACGTAGCACCTCCTGCTCCCACCACCCCCAAGGAGCCTATACTGATCTTTTCACAATTTCTGATTAGCCTTAAAATGGAATTTTAGCCAATTGAAAATGAAATGGATGTTAATAAAATTAAAATAAGTAAGAAGCCTTGTTATTTTCTGACTTTCTTTGGGTATCCTAGATTTTTTTTTCCCCAGTGGCAAATTTTTTTTTTATAGTTTGCTATATATATATTTTTAATCAATTTATTGGGGCGGGTATCCTAGATTTAAAAAAATATTTTGGAAACAGAATTATTTCTGGGACCAAGTTATGGGGATTATAGAGGCCTGAGGTGTACCTAGATCAATTTTATTAATGTGCTTTGATGAGGTTGTATATCATTCTCCTATTGACTTGAGGTTACTGAACACATACCACCAAAGAGTTTCCAGTGTTCCTGATTCCCCCTTGGAGAACAACCATGGAGTCCTAGTGGCAGAACCATCGTGAGGCCCTTCAACATTATATGGAGACATGGCCTATCCCATTGTAAGAGCACACACGTGTCCTGAGCTTGCATTCAAAGTATATATTCATTACATGAATATATTCATTACATGCAGGCAAAATGAAACAATTGTCCTAGTAAGGCGTTTGGGAACTGCCTTGTTTGGGAGTTTTGGGGTGGAGCAGCCTAACTCAATGATGGTGGGTTAGTGGCTCATGCTATATCCTTCCTGTTTCCCTGTCTGAGAGGATCGACAAGCTCCCGAATGTCAGAGCCAGGCATCTGGTGATCCTCCCTCACCCTCCCTTCACTCTTGCTTTCCACGTGCAACCAATCACAAAGTGCTATTCAATCTCCAAAATATTTCTAAGTTCTTTCCACAAATCTCTCTGTCCCCGTCTCTCTGTCTCTGTCTCTCTGTCTGTGTCTCTGTTCTGACGAGTTCTCCTCTTGAACTATCAGTGCTTTCCTTTCACGGTCAGCCCGCCTCCAGTCTCCTTCTGCACCGGGACCTGCCAGCAGCTCCCGCAGTCGACCCTCCTTCCAGGACGTGCCTTCTCACAATCTTCCTGTGTCAGGACATTCTGCAGGTTGCTCTCTAACGCTTCATGAATGCTTTTCCCATTTAATATTGCTACTTATATTCATTTCAATCTGTTCTCATTTGAAGCAGAGAAAAAATTTAGGGATAATTGTACAGAATGACTAACAAATTCTTCTATGTTTACCTCGGTTAGTTTCCGCCACTTGTCTGTCTGTGTCGCTGTGGTGCGTTGTGCACTGCTGTGATGCTGGAAACTAGGTCACCGACATTTCCACTGCCAGCAGGGGCACCACTGGTGAACCGGTTTCAGTGGAGCTCCTGGTCTAAGGACAGACGATGAAGAGGAGTCAGCTGTCCACTTTGGAGGAAGTAGAACCTGATGGGCAGCCTCAAAGCACTGTCGGACTCGGAGGGCCTGATGAATGAGGCTAGCATTGCCAGATCTGTTGGAGGCGGGGCCCTTCAGGTCGAGGGCCCTCGCCGTGGGGCTGAGGAGGAGCGGTTTTCTTGGAGCAGAGGCAACCATGGTGGCGGGAGTGGAGGGAAGCCTGTGGAGCTGGCGCGTTCTGGGGTCTTCATTTGCTGACAGTGGGGCATGACTCAGGTAAGCGTTGCCAAACTCTGCTAATGATCAGAACTTGAGATGTGCGAGCTATGCATTTGAAAACCTGGAAGTCATACAAAATAAAGATCGATCTCCTAGACATTCGTGAGCTGAAATGGACTGGTAATGGCCATTTTGAATAAAAAAAGCAGATGATTTACTAGGATGGGAATCACACAGTCGAGCTGAATGGCATTTCATTCATTGTCAAAAAGGACATTTCAAAATCAGTCTTGAAGTACAATATGGTCTATCTGCCTTCAATCACCCAATCAATCAATCACCCGATCAATACACCAATTATTCGAGTTTATGCACCAACCACAAGAGCTAGTAATGGAGAAATTGAAGAATTCTATCGCTATCTTCAGTCTGAAGTTGATGAAACATGCAATCAAGATGCACTGATAATGATTGGTGATTGGAAGGCAACTGTTGGAAACAGGGAGGAATGGTAGTTGGAAAAGATGACCTTGATGATAGACACGAAGCTGGAAAACTCTAAGCTGGCATCCTCTGTCTGGATAGAATTTTGCAAGACCAATAAGTTGTTCGTAGCGGATATCTTTTTCAAAAACACAAAAGGCAGCTACACACATGGGACGTCTCCAGATGGATTGCACAGAAAGAACATTGACTGCATCTGTGGAGAGAGATGTTGAAGACGCTCAGTATCAGCAGCTAAAACCAGGCCTGGGGCTGGCTATGGAACAGACTGTCAGTGGCTTATGTGTAAGCTCCGGATAATGCTGAAGAAAAATGTTAAAGTCCACAAGAGCCAACATACGATCTTGAGTCTGTCTCACCTTCATTTTGAGGCCATCTCGAGGACAGATTTGATGCAGTGAATGCTAATGACAGAAGAGCCGGTGAGCTGAGAGGCCATCAAAAGCATCATTCATGAAAAAAGCGAACTGCCGTTAACAAGACAGGAAAGACAGAAAATATCAAAGGGGATGTCAGAAAAGACGCTGAAACTTGCTATTAATCATAGAGTAGCTAAAGTTAATGGAAGAAATGTTTAAGTCAAAGAGCTGGAAAGAAAATTTCAAAGGACAGCTCAAGAAAACAGAACTTCATAATATAATGAACTGTGCAAAGATGTAGAGTTCGAACCCCGCAAAGGAAAGGCACGCTCAGCACATCTTAAACTGAAAGAACTCAAGAGACAATTCACACCTCCAGTTGCAATCTTGGAAAAACTCTATGGGAAAAATACTGAACGATGCAGGAAGCATCAAGAGAAGATGGAAAGAATACACAGAGTCACTGTACCACACAGAACTCGTTGACAGTCCACCATTTCAAGAGGAAATCCAATGGTGCTGATGGAAGAAGTTCGGGCTGCACTGAATGCATTAGCCAAAAGCAAGACTCCAAGAATTGATAGAATGCTAATTGAAATGTTCCAACAGCTGACGAAGCACTAGAAGCACACATTCATCTATGGCAGGAAATTTGAAGGATGGCTATTTGGGCAACCAACCAACTTTAAGAGTTCCGTATCTGTACCCATTCCAAAGAAAGGTGATCCAACAGCATGCTCAAATTATAGAACAATATCACTAATATCACATGTAAGTAAAATGTTGCTGAAGGTCATCTAACACCAGTTGCAGCAGTATATTGACAGGGAGCTGCCAGAGGTTCAGGCCAGATTCATGAGAGGTCATGGAATAAGGGAGTTCATATCTGGTGTCAGATGGATCCTGGCTCAAGACAGAGAATGCCAGAAAGGTGTTTACTTGTGTTTCATTGACTATGCACAGGCATTCATCTGTGTGGACCTTAACAAACTATGGGTATCCTTGAAGAGAATGGGAATTCCAGGACACTTCATTGTGCTCATTTGGAACTTGTATATAGATCAAGAGTCAGTTGGGACAGAACATTTACAGGAATGCTGCATGTTTTAAAATCAGGAAAGGGGTGCATCAGGGTTGCATCCTCTCAACATAATCATTCGATCTGTGTGCTGAGTGAATAATCAGAGAAGTTGCATCAAACTGCATCATATGAAAAAGAATGTGGCATCAGGACTGGAGGAAGGCTTATTAACAGCATATGATATGCAGACGATACAATCTTGCTTGCTGAAAGGGAGGCCTTGCTGAGGAAGATGGAGGATTGCAGCCTTTAGTATGGATGAGCATTCAAGGTACAGAAGACCCAAATCCTCACAACTGGACCAATAGGTAACAGCATGATAAATGGAGAAAAGATTGAAGTTGTCAAGGATTTTGTCTTGCTTGGATCCACAATCAGTGCTCATGGAAGCAGCAGCCAAGAGATCAAAAGATGCATTGCATTAGGTAAACGGCTTCATGTGATCTTTTTAGAGTAGTTAAAAGCATGGATTTTTCTTTGCAGACAAGCCATGATATTTTTAATTGCTTCGTAATTTAATTGCATGTGAAATGTGGACATTGAAAATGAAAGGCCATAAAAGAATCCATGCCTTTTAATTGCAGTGCTGAAGAACAATATCAGCAGTGTCATGGGCTGCTAAAAGGACAAACCAATCTGTCTTGGAAGAAGTAAGGTCAGAGTTTTAGGGGCAAGGATAGTGAGACTTACATGCTTTAGACATGTTGTCAGGAGTGGTTACTTCCTGGAGAATGATAGGAAGCTTGGTGAAGTGGAGGGACGATGAAAAAGAGGAAGGCCCTCAATGAGATGGGCAGACACAGTGATTGCAGCAACAGGCTCAGGCCAGGAATGTATGAGAGGATGGTGCAGGACTAGGTAGGGTTTCGTTCTGTAGTGCATAGTGTAGCTATGGGTAGCAACCGACTCGGTGGCACCTAACAATAAGAGTGTTATTTTATTCCTTTATTGTTTTGTTGTGGTGGTTATCTGTTTCCCTCGAGTTGATGTCTCACAGTGACCCCAAGTGACAAAGTAGAATTGTCTTACTGAGTTTTCTTGGCTGTCATCTTTAGAGAGCTAGATTGTCAGGTCTTTCTTTCTTGAAGTGGCATTGAGGGTTCCAATACCCAAGCTTTCAGTTAGCAACCAATAATTTAACTATTGTGATAGGTAGGTTTATTGTACCAACATGGCCTGTAGGAACATGTGGGATTAATAAGGTCACAGTTTGGAGAGCAAAGAGATAAAAAGCTTGGTAAGCCCCGCACCTCTTTCTCTTGCTCACTGGTGATGGGACCAGCATGCAGCTGCTTTAGTTAGTTCTCTGCCTTAACTTGTGGGCTACACTACCTGTGGGACAGCCAACCCATGGCTTGTGTTACTGGAGTTCAAGGTTCCGTCGAGACCTGCTTCACCACCCTGCTTGAGGCTGTCAGATCCTGTCGTCTTGCTTGCTTAAGTTCACTATCCCATTTGGGGCTGTTTCACTAAGTTCCTGAGCTGATGACTGTTGGTGACCTGTCTTGCTGTTTGCTGCCTCTGGCCAGACTGCCTGCATTGCTCTAGGGAAGACTCAGCTGTCTTCTTCCTTGACCTTGGACCCAACAGCCCTCATGAGTTGAAGGACTTCCAGTATATTAATTGTTCCAGTATATTAATGGAAGTGAGTTGAGCTGAGCCCCCTGTACTGTTGTGTGGACTAATTAGCTGTTATATTCCTTCTTTTGTACTGTATATCTATCTGTATAAAATCATAAGTGTCCTGGTTTTGTTGCTCTAGAGAAACCTAACACAACTATTGAGTCACCAGAGATTTTATATATGTAATATATATTTAATCTTTAATCTCACTGCATTTTTTTCATTCTGAGGGTGTGAAATCTAATTGAATTTTTCTAGGGCTTCCAAAAAGAGTTGGCAATATTCCTTGGTTACTCTTTTACCACTCCCCCACCCTTCTCTCTCTCTCTCTCTTACACACACACACACACACACACCACACACTCACACGTGTGCTGAGACAACCTTTTCTTTCACTCCATGGAGATGTCAGTTTTTTTAGATCGTATCTAAGTGTCATCCAGGAATTTCAGCACACAGACTGCGGCTTGTCTCGCCTCGTGAAGCTGGGATGCTTGAGGTTCCTTCTTCAGCCTGCTGCCCCCCTTCCCCAGCGAGGGGTTGGTTTGAAATCTCATGAGGTCAAGGCCAGGGCCTGAGCCAAGCCATTCTCTTCCCTGCAGGCTGGAGCTGTGTGAGGCAGAGTTAACTGGTAAAGGGTTGTCTGCCTCCCCCAGCATTCCCTTTCCCAAGGCACTTGGGAAGGAGACTTGCCCTCTGATTTCATGTGGAATCTGCCAGCATGAGCAGCCCAAGCGAATAGACAATGGAGCGCTCTGTCTTACTGCGGAGAGAAGCAGCAAATGCCGACATTTCAATGACTGCATTGGGGATCTACAGTGGCCGTGAGGAGAATGATCATTTAATAGATGAGTGGTACCTTTTCTTTTCAAAGCTCAAATTAGCTTTCAAATATATAAAAGGTTAGAGAACAGGTTCTTTAATTAAAGAAGGAGACTTGAATCCTTTTCCCTGCCCACACAGCCTTCATGTCTGGTGTGTGTGTGTGTGTGTGTGTGTACTGCACATTTTTGCAAAGATTTTGTGGTACTGGAAGCTGCAGGTAGCCACATTAGATCCTTGTGACAGGGCAATTATCCGTATTTCAACACAGGCATTAATTTGAAATATTCTGTGTGACTTTAGGATGTGTCATGATCTTTTATCACGCAATTATATTCACTGTGGTTAAGGGTTTTTATACCCTACAGTGTTCTGCCGTGCCTCACACAGAACATTTACTTAACACACGGCTGATGTTGTGGCCTTACACACAGGGATTCTGCTAATACATATGGATGCACCAAAGACACACTGGGTACGTGTTCTCGAGCTCCCTCTTGCTTCTACAGAAATCCCAATATGGCCTGCGCCTCTTCACACACAGTCTAGCAGGGATCTCACTCACCCGCCGAGCTGAAGCAGACGGCCGTTGCCCTGAGGCGCCACGTTAAACAAATGTTGCTGCTTTGCGCATTCATAGCAGATTGTCTCCTTACTACCCCGAGAAGCTGTTTCTTAAATAACTGGAGCAAAATCTTATTTGTCACATGCAAGTGCCTTTTTGTAAGGCAGGAATTTTGTTCTCCATTTCCTGAATATTTAAAATTTAGTAATCTTACTGCATGCATCCTTTAGACAAGATTGGGCGTGTTCAGCGTGGTATGGCTGTAGACTAGATGGATCACTTAAACGAGTGAATACTGTTGGACCAAGCTCAAAAACCGTTCTCGCTATGTTTTCAGACTGTGAGCCCATCAGATTGAAATGTAACAAAAACTGCCGTGGCATAGCCAACCACTGGCCAGTTGCAGTTTGCCCAATGGAGCCACACACCACTCAGTGTTCGGATTTTCCAGCGTTGCTTGGTGGCGTCATGGTTACAAGTGGGTCTGCTGACCACAGGGGCGCAGTCAGCACCCACCCGCCCCTGGGCAGGAGGAAGAGGAAGCTTTCACTCCCATTAAGATGGACAGTCTCAGAACCTATAGGAGCCCTTCTGTAGAGTTCTAGAGTCACTACAAGTCAGAATGAACTCAGTGGCAGAGAGATATATTAGTTTTATTGACCTACCTTACACAATGCAATATATCCATTCACACAATTCTGCTGTTCAATTCCATCGAGGGCAGTTGTATTATCATCAGTGCTAATAGCTCCACCCCCCCACCCCCCCC
>NW_022107431.1:50157454-50158490 GCF_000313985.2 Echinops telfairi | reverse complement strand
CACCTCCCAGTGTTTGAATGAGGGTTGTTTGGTCCACGGCTTACTAACTGTAGCTTAGTTCACTCCATTTCAGGCCACTGTAACTTGGCTAGTTCAGGTCCCAGCTTGGGTCTAAGAGTGATTGAGGCTTGGGTTTTCCATTGGAAAACAACAGGATGAACCTTTGATGATTTTTTTTTTAGTTGAGCAAGAGAGGAAACATATTTTAAATTTTTGCATATGCACCGGGGAGAAAAATTAAGATGGGAATTACCATTGCCGATAGAAGTTCGTGGGTCAATTCTTTAGTCAAAAACCCAAACCCTGAACATCAGACCTGTTGCTATCATTTCCAATTCATAGCGACCCTATGGCCATCCTCTCTTTCACTGCCACTGAGTCGAGTCTGACTTATGGGGACCCTGCGGGCCAGGGCAGAACTGTCCCTGTGGGTTTTTGAGCCTGTCGGTCTTCCCAGGAGTAGAAAGCCTCGTCTCTTCCCGCGGACCCGTTGGTGCTTTCCATTCGCCACCTTGGCATTTGGCAGCTGTCTGGGAGTGTGCACATGATGCCCCTGGGTCACATCAGGGGCAGAGCCTGTTTGTGTACCATCTGCAGGCTTATAAATGTTTTTACATTTTTAAGCGATTGTTGCGGGGTACCACAAACAAGGAAGACCATATGAGAGAGACTGCATATAATCTACCCAACTTATAATATTTACTATTTTCATCTTTACAAAAAAAATTTTGCCAACTGCTGTAGACCTCTGCAGAAGGGGAAGTCCTTGTAAAGTCAGGCCAGGTAAAAAGAACCTTCTCTCTCCTTCTGTGACAGATCATAGTATGACTGGCACAGTAAAGATTCTAGAGCAGTGGTTCTCAACCTCCTAATACCGCAACCCTTTCGTACAGGTCCTCCTGTTGTGGTGACCCCCAACCATAAAATTATTTTTGTTGATACTTCAAAACTGTAATTTTGCTACGGTTATGAATCATAATGTACATATCTGATATGCAGGATGTATTTTCATTGTTACAAATTGAACATAATTAAA
>NW_022107431.1:50154065-50156662 GCF_000313985.2 Echinops telfairi | reverse complement strand
GGAAATATGTGTTTTCCGATGGTCTTAGGTGACCCCTGTGAAAGGGTCGTACGACCCGTTAAAGGGTCGTTCGGCCCCCCCAAAGGGGTCGCGACCCACAGGTTGAGAACTGCTGTTCTAGAGAATCCCTTGTAAGGCATGAGATGTCTGGACGATATAACAGCTATGCTTTGGATGCGAAACTCCGGTTGGTGATTAATGGGTTATGCCTTGGGCTGCTAACCACAAAGTCAGCAGTTCAAAACCACCAGCTGCTTTGTGGGAGGAAGATGAGGCTTTCTACTCTTGTAGAGAGTTATAGTCTGGGAAGCCCACAGGGGCAGTTCCACTCTGTTCCACGTGGTCACTATGGGTCAGGGTTGACCTGATGGCAGTGAATGAGATGCTTTGGGTGAAAACAGCTTTCCTACCAGAGGATACCAGTGGCTAGGAGTCGTCTTCGTGTGATATCCTGAGCTGCATGCTACACAATGAGCGACAGAATTCATATCTACAAGAGCAACAGCATTCAGCCCATAATTCTAGAACTAATTTGTAAACTGGGGAAGGGACTGCAGTCGTTCGTGTAAAGGTGGAATAAAAACCAGTGAAGCTTGAGTTCTTTATATTGTAGTTCATTATATGGGGAGGGGGAGAATCCCAGTATCCTCTGGTCCAGTGTTCCTGTGATGTCATTCTTCCAGACTAGCAATCAAATGTAATCAATTCTCGTCTTTACTTTGATCTCTTCAATACAACCCCTAAAGAAATAGAGTTTATAGTCTCCTTCTCTGTTTGCTAAAATCTCCTTTCCCCATTCTTCCCAGTGCCCCCACCCCCACCCCACACTGTAGTTCCCTCTCTCTGTCTCCCAGTGCTTCCAGCTCAGTCATACTCCTCACAGGAGCACACTTGGTCTGAAAGTTGGGGGTGAGCTTTGATCAGGATGGGCCTGCAACCCTCCTCAGGAAACACCAGCCTTCCCCAAGGATTAACAAAAGGACCAGCTGTGGATGCGTAAGCATTACTTCACAATTTTTTCTTGTCCTTGATGTATCGTGTAGGATTCACTACTCACTCCTTCCATATGCCCCAAAGCTACAGGGGCCTGAGCAAACCTTGGCCACACAAAATTGTGAAATTGGCCAAGTTTATATTTAGCCCCCAGTTTCTCTTTTCCTACAAGTTTGCCATCACTCAGTTACCCATTACATAGCCGTATGGTATGCTCCCTGTATGCTCAGGATTCAGAAAGGAAGAAAGAAACCAGCGATGGAGACAAAGAAATGTGTAGTTATACTAGTTTAATAAACACTATAATGGTAAGAGTCCAGTCTTACTGGTCAGAGAGAGGCTGGTGGAACTCCCAAGACCCTGACTAAGTCACCTTTCAGGTCTGATACAGATATTTGTTGTGGCCGTCCTGACTAGACTCAAACTAAAGCATTTACTTTCCCTTTTATTTTCCAAAATAAAAATCACTTTTTTTTTCGTATCCAATGACAAAAATTACAAATACCCATTTTAAAAGAACCAGACAATGCCCCAAGTTATAAAACAAAGACTACCTAACACACACTACTTGGTGGATGTTTTCCAAGATTTTTTTTATTGCATATGTTGATTTAAAAGAAAACATTTTATTGGGAGTTAATACAGATATCTTATCGTTCCATAGTTTAATCACTTCAAGCAGTATTGTACAATTGCTACCACAGTCAGTTTCAAAGCATTCTTTTTCTTCTTGAACTGCTTGACATCAGCTCACTTTTACCCCACCCCTCAAAAAACCACAACTGTATCCTCCGGAAACCCTTATTCGACTTGCTGTCCCTATAGATTCATCAATCCTGGGTTTGCATAGGTTTCAAACTTGGTGCATCGGACTTTATTGTGCAGAACATTGATTCAGAATGACCTTTGGATTCGGCCTATGGAAAGGAGGAGCAAGAGCAAGTAGGATTGCGCAGAGCAGAACAAGGCTGCCACGCAGGGAGCTCTGGAGCCCGTTGTTCTGTGTGGGCTTGGGGGGGTGGGGAGGGTGGGGTGGCTGGAATGCCCTCCTGGCCTTCCACTCCTGCCTCCATCAGTCATCGGACATGTTTCCTCTTCGTTCTCCCCAGGTGGGCAGCACATGGAGACATGGCTCTGTACCTGAGGATGTTTCTCAAGGCGTTGACAACTACAGCAACAAGTCCTGCCTTTACGGGGCATCTAGGCAGTGCACCTTCATGTCCATCACACACACATATAGCCGGGAAGAGTTAAAAAATAGAGTGATTGTCATCTATTTAACCTATCCTACAATTGACAGGTTCAGTCACATTAAGAAGAGTTGTGCAAGCATCACCAAAATCAATTTCAGAACACGTTCTTCACATATTCATTGCTGTCAGATTCTTATTTCCCCAAAACCTCCCCTGCCATGCCCCTATGTAATTACTAATCCAGTTGCTGCCTCTATAGATTTACCTGTCCTGGATTTTATATACAGAACATTATACAAAACAGGAACAGGAAGCAAAACAAGCAAAAAGCCCAACAGAGAATAGACAAAACAGTGAAAAACGTTCATTGAAAAGAAAGCAGAACAGATTATAAATGGAAACAACTTTAAA
>NW_022107431.1:50151031-50152527 GCF_000313985.2 Echinops telfairi | reverse complement strand
CAAATAACTAGTCATGGGCATCCTAATGTATGTATATTTTCACACATATTTAATTATTGTGTAGTTCTCCCAAGTGGACTTGCTGGGTCAAAAGGTACACAAAGCTTACATTTTGAAATTCAATGCAAATTACCACCCCAGGAGGTAACCAGAGCCCATCTATGGCTAATTTCAAGGGTGGAAAGCAGCTCATTGTTGTCTTAGAAATGCTTATTAATTATTAGCCAAGTTGAATGTTGTGTCATATACTGACAGATCCTATATGTTCATTTATTTTTTCTTTTGCAAATGATCTGTACCTAACCTTTGATCATGTTTCTCCTTGTGGTTCTAAATATGTGTTGTGTTAACGATGGCAAGCCCCTGTCGGGTGTACATGGCATCTTATTCCCTGGTACCCTGTCTGTGTCTTTTTGTCTCTTTTCCAGTAACCAACTCCACCTATAGTCTCTTTAAAAATGTCTCGTTTCAGTGTCATTCCTCCTAGTTTTTCTCTGTTTTAACGCTAAATAAATACACCCACTGCCCTTGAGTCAATTCTGACTCCTTTAGAAACTCTCTGTAGGACTTCCGGGACTGTAAATCTTTATGGAGCAGACAGCCTCATCCTTCCTCTTTTGGACTGGCAGGTGAGTTTGAACCGCTGATCTCGCAGTTAGCAGCCCAACAGCACCACCAGAAGCTCCCCCTTCAAAAATATTCACTTGACTTTTCTTCTGATACTTTTATAAATTCTTACATTTGCATTTTTTCTCTTCGTATGTGTAAATAAGGCAGAGTTTTGCTTCTTTCGCTAGCCCACTTCTCTGTCTCACCTAGTTCCCAACCGTACTATGTTCCCTTTGACTGAGAAAAGTAATAGGAAAAAGCGGTCTTCACACGTCCAAATGGTCCTTTTGAGCAACTGCATCGAGTGGGCTCCCTCGGTCTGAAATGCCCCTGCAAGAGTTGTGCGTCCGTCCGTGGACGCCCTCGCTCTGCCTACAGTGGGAGAGGAAACCGCAAAGGTGCTGTCCTTCCTGTCTCTAGCGAGTTAACTGAAGGCAACTCAACTGGGCACAAGTTGTGGACACTAGATAGAAAAGGAGGGTCTTTTTTAGGCATTTTCCTGTTCATCCTCATCCCTTTCCACGTTCCTTTGTCCTTCCACTCCCTGCGATGGTACGGACCTCCTGGACCTGGACCTCGGCATCTCTAGGAGATACCTATTCAGCTCACCCTCTAGTTTTTGTGTTGTTTTTTCATTTATCGAAGTATAATTAGCCTATCATAAAATCAATACGTTTTAATAAAAATTGCATTTTTTTAAAGTAAAATTACTAGGTTGGGCAATTATCACGATAAATCCGTTTTAAAACATTTTCATGCCTGTTTACAGTGCATCTCCAGTCACGTCTCCAGCCCTGGGCGACCACTAACCTACTTCCTAGCTCCAAAGAGTTGCCCTCTCAGGATATTTCATAAAAATGTGGAGTCATAATCTCCATAACTTTTTT
>NW_022107431.1:50148536-50149813 GCF_000313985.2 Echinops telfairi | reverse complement strand
TTTTCTATCCAAAAAAATTACTAAAGTTTTCATTTTGATATTATGTTTGATTATCCTTAAATTAGATAAATATTTTGAAAATAAAATATATTTATATTATTTTCAAAAAAAAAGTTATGAATTGGGACTTAATACATATATCGTATCTTTCCATAGTTCAATTATATCAAGCAATATTGTACAGTTGCTACTACAATTAGTTTCTAAACAGTTTTTTCCTTCCTGGACTCCTTGACATTGTCCCCCTTTTTACCCCCCACACACACACCCTCATTGTACCACGCCCCCACAGACCCTTATTCTACTTGCTGCCCTATAGATTCATCTATTCTGGTTTCATCTACTGGAAAGTAGAAAAACATATGATACAACTTCAGGAGGGTGATCCCTAATGGCTTAACACCTCTGAGATAAACCCTAATTTGAACAAGCAAACAAAACAAAAGTCCAGAAAGTGTGGAAAAGCAGATCAGGCCCAGATACACTCCAGGTTTTGACGAGACCTGTCACCCAGATTCTGGGTCAGTGCTATGGAAACTGACTAGCCAGGCTCGGGTTCACAGAGCTATCTATGGCTCACCTCCAAGACGGGCGATTCCGAACGCTCTCCACTCCTTCCTGCTTTTTTATCTGGATGCATTTCAATGCTGTCTGGAGAAGGGAGCAATGAGCATTTGAAAAACAAAATCAAAGCATAGAGATCGCCTTCTGCGTCCCATAGAATGACCCCTACGATCTTGTACACTGGACACTGAATGCTTGATCCTCTCCAGCCACCAGAGGGGGCCCTGGAGACCTAGCTTTGAATGCTTTCCGCGTGCCTTGGACCGCTCACAGATAAGAGCACCGGTCCGCTGAGCGCTGAATGTACTGGGGTGGACTTTTTCTCCTTTCTCCCTCTAAGCAGTTGCAAATAGCTGCGGAGAGTAAAACCCAGAGACTTTTGTTGTTGTTGCACATTAAGTTTATTTTCAGGCGTTTTATACCAAGATTTTTTTAAATCATTTTATTGGGGCTCATACAACTCTTATCACAATCCGCACAGACATCAATTGTGTAAACCACACTTATACATTCGTTGCCCTCCTCATTCTCAAAACTCGTTTTCCGCTTGGGCTCCTGGAATCAGCTCCTCATTTTCCTCCCCCTCTCTCCCCGCTCCCCCCTCCCTCATGAACCCTTGATAATTTATAAATTATTTTATCTTATCTTACACTGCCTGGCGTCTCCCTTCACCCACTTTTCTGTTGCCCATCCCCCAGGGAGGAGGTTATATG
>NW_022107431.1:50140600-50147409 GCF_000313985.2 Echinops telfairi | reverse complement strand
GTGCAGATTCACAGCCTGTCGGGCTGAGTCAGCATCACTCACAGCAGTCAGGTTGGTTTGAATTTATCTCACAGTACTGTTTCAAGGATCAAATGGAAATCAAAGAGTACTACTTAAAGGTAAAAAATGATTACGGTTGCAGTATGCCTATTCAAAAAGGGAGAAAAAGGCTTAAAGAGTAAGACATAGAAGGCAGAAATTGGCGAGGGAGGAGGAGGACAGGCACGTCGTGCAATCTTCCTGGGCCGCACAGAGGCAAGCACACATGTGCTTCCCAGGCCCTCTGAAGAGCAGAGCAAAGTCCTGCCTGAGTCCTAAGGGTATTTTCCCACTCTAATGAAGCATAACACTTTTAAAAATGTGTTTATGATTTTCTGTGAGGGTTCATTGCTTTTAAAATATGAATGTCTCTACCAAATCCCAGGACTGAATGTGGCTATTATTGGATGATTTTGTGTGTGTGTGTGTGTGTTGGGGGTGGGGGTGGGGGTGCCGGTTGGGTCTGGAGCTGGGTCTGACTCCTGGAATCTATAAGTGTAACAGAAGAGATTATTCTTGCCCCTGAGACATCCGCACACTAGTTAGTATGTCTGAGCCTATTGTCAAAGCTATCGGGTCAATCCATCTTAAGGAGGATGTTCCTCCTTTCTGCTGACTTTCCGCTTTACGGAACATGTTGTGTGTTTCTTGCAAAGGGTTTTTCTGGATGGAATTGGACAGTGTCCGTTAGAATCTCACACCAGCTAAAAGGGAGGTTCAGAACTGACTCATGAGGGTAGCTTTTCTACCCATCCTTCACTTGACAACTCATGTCTTCCACAAACCTTCCTCTAAGTGAAATGTGGTTAAGTAACAACGGATTCTATGATTTTCAGTGGGAAAAATAATCATGTGCTCTTCCCAGTGAGTTAGCATCCTGGATACTGAGCACATGAGAGACAGCTACTTGTTCCCTTACGACCTTTTGAGCCTAAGGTGAGATGCACCAATAATGGAGCTAGAATTTGTGAATGAAGCCATTGAAAGAAGTGCATCCCCAAAGAACAAATTTGAATTGCTTGGTGTAATTTGGTCCAGTGGAGTCCATCCCAACTTATATGGCCACCTTGTGTGACAGAGAACTGCCATTAGGTTGTCTAGGAAATACCTCACCACCTCTTTCTCCCATGAAGCTACTAATGGCTTCGAACTGGTATCCTTTCGAATAGCAGTTGAGCATGTCATCTTTGTGCGACTCGGGGTGCTTTGAAGTGCCTTAGAAATGTCCCATTCTATGCAATTCATTAATATGCTAACTTGGAAAAACAGCTTCTGGTTGCCTCAGTAGGGTTCCAGAATCTCTAGAAGGCTGCATTTTTTATTACAGTAGAATTCCACCCCTTAATGGTAGACCATTAAAATTTGGGCCATCTGATATTTTCTGACTTGAATGTATTGCACCACGTAAACTGGTGAAACCATGATGTTGAAATATCACTTTCATAGCATATGCATTTAGTGTATTTTG
Organism: Echinops telfairi; assembly: GCF_000313985.2. Lineage (NCBI taxonomy): Eukaryota > Metazoa > Chordata > Mammalia > Afrosoricida > Tenrecidae > Echinops > Echinops telfairi. The sequence goes on along the minus strand of NW_022107431.1, from coordinate 50,145,902 downwards.
AGAGTGAGCTAAGTTATAGAAGTGAAAGAAAAAAGGGGAAGTTGTTACTTAAAAACTGACAAAATTCTGCTAGAACCATGTGGGGAAACTTACAAGTCTGTCTCTTTTCTGAATATTTTCAGATATTTTTTTCTGAATATCAGAAGTGGCACCTGCACCCACAAAACAAAGATGATGTCCATTCTAGACAGTGCGTGCTGAGGACTAGGTATCACCAGAGAAAGGGCCAATCCAGGCTCATGGCATCAAGTCACTTCTGACTCATAGCGGCGGCCGCCTCGGGCAGAAGGGAACTGCGCTTTTGGGTTTCTGAACCTGTGAATCTCAGCACGAACAGAAAGGCTCGCCACTCGCCTGCTCTCATAGAGTGGCTGGTGGGTTCAAACTGCCGACCTTATGGTTAGCAGACCTACTCATAACCCACTAAGCCACCAGGGTTTGGGACACACAAGGAGGGAGGTTTGGGTGGAATCCCTTGAGAACCCAGAATGAGCCCGGTCAGGCTGGTAGGTGTAGGTCCTGCTGGGTCAGGAGCAAGGGGCAAGACCAAACCCCCAGCCCAAAACCTCATACTACTCTGGATCTAAACTTTGAATCTTGTGTTGAAGTTAAAAATTTAATTACTGTCCAAAGGGACATTATTCTCACAATATAAAGCACAACTCCCTCATGAGTAAAATTCCGTCTCTCTCATTTAACTGTTGTCTGTCACTAACGACTCCAAGTCCGTGTACATTTCTTCTTAGTCAGCCACTCCGACCATTATCTGGGGTGGAGGGATAAGGATTTTTAAAAAATGCAATATACTATTTATATTTACACAGCCCCTCTCAAGAAAGGACATCAACAACAATATCTTGTTGAATCCTCCTTATGTGTGGTTCTTTTCTGCCCCCCCCCACCCCTTTCTTCCTGCCTCCCACCTCAATAACCCTCCCTCTCCTCTCCCTGCTCCCACTCCTGTCCCTGGCCTCTTCATAGTCATCAGCGTCTTGTCTTTCGATGTCTAAACCACATTTTTTAAAAATCCTTTTATTTGGGGCTCATACAGCTCTTATCACAATCCGTACATACATACATCCATTGTGTCAAGCACCCTTGTACATGTGCTGCCATCATCTTTTCAAAACATTTTGTTTCTACTTGAGCTCTTGATAGCAGCTCCTCATTTTGCCCCCCTCCCTTCCCTCCCTCAAATGCTTGATAATTTATAAATTATTACTTTTTCATATCTTACACTGATCAATGTCTCCCTTCACCTACTTTTCTGTTGTCCGTCCCCCTTGGAGGGGGTTATATGTCGATCATTGTGAGCAGTTCTCCCTTTCTCTCCCCACCTTCCCTTACCCTCCTGGTATCGCTACTCTCATTTTTAGTCCTGCGGGGTTTATCTGTCCTGGATTCCCAGTGTTTCCAGCTCTTATCTGTACCCATGTACATGCTCTGGTCTAGCCGAATTTGTAAGATAGAATTGGGGTTATGATGGGGGGGGGGGGAGGAACTACAGGAAAGTTGTATGTTTCATTGGTGCTACACTGCACCCTGACTGGCTCATCTCTTCCTTGTGACCCTTCTGTAAAGGGATGTCAAATTATCTACAGATGGGTTTTGGGTCTCCACTCTGCACGCCCCCCCCCCCATTCACATTGATATGATTTTTTGTTCTGGGTCTTTGATGCCTGATAACCTGATCCCATTGACACCTCATGATCACACAGGCTGGTGTGCTTCTTCCATGTGGACTTAGTTGTTTTTCAGCTAGATGGCTGCTTATTTATCTTCAAGTCTTTAAGACTCCAGATGCTATATCTTTTGATAGCCAGGCACCATCAGCTTTCTTTACCACATTTCTTATGCACCCTTTTGTGTTCAGCAATCCTTTCAGGAAGGTGAGCTCACAGAATGCCAGGTTATTAGAACAAAGTGTTCTTGCATTGAGGGAGTAATTCAGTAGAGGCCCAATATCTGCCTGCTACCTTAGTACTTAACATATAAATATATGTACATAGATCTATTTCCCTATCATTATATAGAAATATATTTATAAACCACATTTCTTATTCTTCGCTTTTCCTTATCATAATGGTGTTATTAAGTATTTATCTTTGTAAGTTTGCTAAACATAATATTCTCCAGCTTTGTCCATGTCTTGCCATGTTTAAGAGAGTTGTAATTTTTTATTGATGCATAGTATTCTATAGTGTGAAGGTACATGGTTTTGCTATTATGGAAATTGCTGCAATAAACATAGGTGTGCATATGTCTAAGCCAGTGAAAACAAGAAGACCCTCCACCCAATGGCTACAACAATGGGCTCAAACATGACAACAATTGTGAGAACAGCCTAGGACTGGGCAGTGTTTCATTTTGTTGCACATTGGATACGATGAGTCAAAATCAACTTGATGGCACCGAACAACAACAAGCCAACTACAACAGGCATCATTAGATCTGCAGTGGTAGGAAAACACGGCTAAGGGAACTATCAGTGGTATTAGTTATCTACCTTGTTAGATCTCTGTGGGGAGAGCTAGACCTCGGTCCTTGGCTCCATGTGAAAAAGAATTCACGCCGAAACCTGGTTTGTGATCCACGTGAGTTTTATGAGAATTAGAAAAAGTTTCAGGTTTACACAGGCACCTGCAGGGCCCCTCACCCTGTGCAGCCTCCCCCCCTAGAAGCTACTAGGAAAGTCACGCGTGGTGGGTGGGCTGTGGGCTCCTGCTTTTTCAATTATTCCGCGGGGAGGCATGGTGGACGACCCTGGTCAACCCCATTGGCTGAATTGATTTTACCTGACCTTGGTGGGCCAATCCAGGTGCAGCGCCCACCCAGGTGTACCTCTCCTTCCTGGCCGGAAACCTGAACCTCTGAGCATGCGCAGTGTGCCACTCCATCATGGACTGGTAACTTGGACCTCTGGGCATGCGTAATGGATGCCCCAGTCCCTAAGCTAAACTACCTAACACTTCCATTTGGACTCAGCACGTCTCTTCTTTTATGTTTTATTTACAGTCTTACGCACTTCCTCTAACTGGCCCCTTTTCAGAACCTCGTTCTTCTGAGAGCACATGGATTGCATTGTGGAAGAAATAGGGACACTCAAAAACTTTCAAGGTCCCCGGAAGGCATTTTGCTAATGTGAACCAGAACATTCTTGAAAGGAGAAAAAAAGAATGGAGAAAGAAATGCTTTGTAAAGAAAAGGGTCTGCCTTTAGGCACTTCTAGAACAACTGCCTCTTATTAACCTGCAACCTAGTTAGGGGACAGAAAGTAACGTTTATTGCACACAGTGCTTTCAATAAGAACAGCTAACATTCATTTGAGTATTTGCTACGGACAAGCACTGTGCTAAATTCTCTCTATGGTTTCCCTTGTTTGCTCCTCATGGCTACCTGGTAAACCACCATGAACTTTATGAATACTATACACGTTGAGGAAATTGAGGCTGGAAAACATTGCCTAAAACCGCATGGAAAATAAGTGGTTGCACCAGAATTCGAGTCCTAAGTAGTTAGACTCCACCAACCCCCCACTAAATTAAGCTACACTGATTTAATTCATGCACAAACTTTATTAGACAGACATTTTTTGCCTGGGTTTTACAGATGAGAGAACCGGAGTTTAGTTAATTGGCCCAAGGTTGCCGCAATTATGTGATCAAGCTGAGATGAGACCTGGCGTTATTGGGTCCTCAAGACCTTGTTCTTTCCATTAAGCACTCAGTCTATTAGCAACGTCTGTTCCCAAAGGTCACTTGAGAAACAGGAGGCAGTGTAACTGATGCCCAGCAAGGGCGGTTTACCGGCAGTCCTCTAGCACTGTGGCTCCTGAATGGGACCGAGCTTTGCATACGTTTTTCCACCTTGCTTGCAATCTCCTGAATGGTGCTAAACACAGATGAGGAAATCGAGGTTTCATGAACCGATGAAAAGAATACACACTGTGAAGTTGCTTATGTGCGATGAGGTGGTTGGAGCCATCAGCCAGCAAATGCGAGGGGTTCAGATGACAGAACCAGAGACATGAGGCAATCAATCGGCAAGGGGTTCAGGGAATTGCTTAAGGGCTCTTATTCGTTTGTCTGTTCAGTCAGACCCAGCAATCTCAATTCTGTCATTTAGGTGAAGAGCTTTGCTTCACACTTCATGAAGTTCTTGCTAATGTGCAGTTATGACTAAATTTCCTCCCCACACTGATATGCGATGCCAAATTTAGACAGAGAGAGAAAAACAAAATATATATATAATTTTTATTTTAGAATGAATACTTATGGAACTCGTAGAAGAAAAAGGAGTTATCCTCAAATCACAATGAGCATATCCCACTCTCAGGAAGCTGGTGAAGCCAGCAATGTTTTGTGTTGGGTAGGCATTAAAGACCCCTGTCTACTGCTAGCACCCGCCGCCTGAAAGTCCCTTCTGCCTCAGGTTGCCCCCAGGTGTGTCCGAGTGGAACTGTGTTTCACAGGTTTTTCAAAGGTCATTTTTTCCAAGTAGGTCCCCAGGCCTTTCTTTGGAGGCACCTCTGGAGAGAGGAGAACCACTTTGGGTTAATGCTTGAGCCCTGAGCTGTTTGTGTCATTCATGGGCAACTCCTGTGGCAATGAGAACAATGACTGTGAATTGATCAGCTTTACATGCACGTCCCTGGGTCCTCTTAAAAGGAGAGTACGATCAGAATATCTTAGATGCTGCTTTCAGAAGGCACAAGAAGCACACGGTCCAAGCAGCCTTTGTTTCTGAGCAGGATTTGAAGGTCAAGAAGAGAAAGCAATATGACGCCTCGTGTCCGATTGGCAAAGACAGTCACAGGAACAGGGGCCTACAGACATGGAAGCTCAACTTCCTCTTCTTTCGGTCTCTGTTTACCAACGGCGAGAGAAAACAGAAACGATACTGAAGGCTGAGAACTCCGTGGGGCTGCCAGAGCGTTCTTGCCTTTGAAGGAGCAGTGTACCGAGAACTGCCGACAGCACGTGCTCATCGAAAGCTGTTGTAAGGAAATGCTGTCTTCTCATCACCATGTCACCCAAGCCAGCCGTTTCACGTTGCCCTCTCCGCAGTTTCCATTGGTCTAATTCAGAGGCCAGTTTCTTCTGGGGCAAGGAGGAACTGAGGACAGCGGGAGTTGGGCCAGAAAGCCATTTGTAATCAGCTGCTAATCTAAGGTTGGTGGTTCAAACCCACCCGGTGGTCGTGGAAGGAAGGCCCGAGGATCTGTTGAGGGGCTGTTCTCACCGTGAGCTGGACTGACTCACCAAGAGCAGAGAGCTGGGTCGGAGAACAGTCTCAGGCTGCT
>NW_022107431.1:50134370-50136560 GCF_000313985.2 Echinops telfairi | reverse complement strand
CCCCCCCCTCAACTTGCTATTTTACTAGTTAAACTGTTGTTTGGTTTTAAGATGCCTTCAAGGGATATTTTGGGTTTAAGGTTTAAAGATTAGCACAGAGCAATAGTTGGGGGCATTTACCCGCCCCCCTCCCCCATGACTTCAGAAAGTTTGGAATCCATAAAACTGTGAAGGTCTGTGCAGAATCCCCCCCCCCACACACACACACACTCCTCTTGCTGTTTGATCACAATGTTTCTCTAGAGTTTTAAAATCAAATGTCCAGCCATTGGAGCCAGGCACTATCCAATTCTAATCTGATGTGAAGGAGGCAGTTGTGCATGGAGGCAACTAGCCATGAACTTCCTACACTCTTCCTGATGTTCCTCTTTCTTCTGTTGCCCCAGGTGAATAGAGACCAATGACTGAGCAGTGGATGATTGCTCACAAGCCCTAAAGACCCCAGGCATGAGTCATGAATGGGGAAGTGGACAGAAGCACCACACACATTCTTAGGCCAGTTAGCCGGGCTAGGTCATGACACTGCAACCCAAGCCTCCAAACCTAAGAAGCAAACCAGGCAGGGGCGTTGGGTGGACATAAGCAGCTTCAGCAACTATTCTTTGTGTGGTCGTTGTGCTTATCACACACCTTTTGCCAATTCAGTGTTTGGCAGGTGCAGAGCTTATTGACAGCGATGACAGTAACTGGCCAGTCAATTCTACCCTTAATCAGTGTGACTTCCCATGAGCATTAACCCCACTTTCTCCTTCCCGTCAGGCCCTGGTAGCCACGAATTAACTTTGTTCTTGAGACGCTTGCCTTTTTGGTGCCTTCTATAAGTGAGGTGGTACAGATTTGTACGTTCATGATTTGTTTGCTCACCATCATATCTTCAAGCGACTTCACTTCACCCACTGACCACGCGTGCGCTGTCCGCAGGCACCACGCTGTGCTTATGCAGCCATCTGTTGATGGGCTTCAGGCTGTTGTCACCTCCTACCTGCTTTCCCCCCCCATAAGCTAGCATTCCCTTCTAGCAGCTTATTTGCTTTATGTCTGAATTGAGGAAATATTTGTGACTTGGGAATGCAGGTGTTTCCTGAGAATAAGATGACAATAATAAAACTTTGCAATGTGGCCTCAAAAGTCAAAGATTATGAGAAAACGAGAGATTTGAGGTACGATTCTAGTGTGGATATTGACTCTAAGGTTGTGTGGTTTGGTGGTACTATGTCAGAAATGGTCATCAAAATGGAAAAGAAAGCTGTGACTGACTACATTATTTTGATACCAAAGGGAAATAAACTTTGGGAGTTTAGGGTAGTCGGTCTGCTATTTCTTACTAATTACAGGCCTCAAAAAAATTCCCAGTTCAAATGCTGTTAGCTTTGATACATGATGATTACAGCCAACTAAAGAGACCCTGATGCTCCTTATCGAGGGATGGAGGCCCAGGCTGCCTGCAGGCTGTCCTGGGGTCAGCGTGCAAACAGAGAGAGGCAGCCAGCCTGTCTGGGAGCCCTGTGACCTGAGCAAGACGTGACCTGCACAGAAGAGACGACTCCCCAAACCCAGGGACTGAGGAAGGACAAGGAACAGAGAGAAATGCCTCTCCGGCCTCAGAAGTGTAGGTATTCAAGGGGGCTTCATAAAGTGTGTGCAAAAAATTCCTTGATCTTCCAATTTCCTTTTTCCCCCCAGGAACTTTTAAAGCCTCCTCCTATTTTCCAGGTGAGACACCCCTCGGCCCACAAATATATCCCAAGAAAAATGTCAGGTTTCAATCTCTGCAGGCCACGGGAACCCATGTCAGGCTCAGCCAGGAATCAACGGCACCATTTCCTCTCTCTTGTCTCCCTCCCTGAGGATCGAAGCCCAGCCGGGCGTGGAGAGCAGATTTCAGGTGAGAGCGTAGGCAGAAACTTAGAGCAAAACATGCAGCAGTCAGCCATGCCCCCTTTCCCACTGCATCAGTGCCGAGCAGGCTGGATGGGGGAGAGAACCAACACGTTTAAATGAACCTTGAGTTCTGACTATCACTTGTGACTGGACAGTGTAATGGTGGAAATGAGACTATTCTTTGGACTTATCTTTTCCAGAGAACCTTGCCTTCTCCGTGAATGAGTGGATCAGCAAGCTCTGGGACCTGCCTGAACGTTCATTGAGGACATTCAGTGTTGGAAGGGCAGACTGAGTTGTCTTCTGATC
>NW_022107431.1:50123298-50133779 GCF_000313985.2 Echinops telfairi | reverse complement strand
GAGAAATGAAGGCCTGGGGCAAGATGAGGAAACAACAACCTGACTGAGGGCAACCTGACAGGACGGGACAGAAATGCCCCTGTGGGTTTCTGAGACTGTGCCGCTATGGGAGTAGAAGCCGTCGTCTTTCTCCTTTGGAAGGCTGGTAGTTTTGAACTGCTGACCTCACGGTGAGCAGGCCAATGTGTATCCACTATGCCACCAGAGCACCTGATAGAGATGTCACAAAGTAGATGAACTCTGAAAACATTATGCTCAGTGAAATACGCCCATTAGCAAAGGACAAATACTGTATCATCAACAAATATATAAACTATATAAGCAAATATATAGAAAGTGAAACTTATTAGTGGCTATCAGGGGTAAGGAGGAGTGGGGCACAAAGACGTTTTTGCTTACGCGGCGTTGAGTGTGTGTTAAGGTGGTAGAATAATTTGGAAATGGACAGCCAGCGTGGCTGTGCAACTTGAAGAATGTAAGCAGTCTCAGTGAATCATAGCTGTAGACATTCTTGGAGGTGGAAAGTCAGGACAGTAAGTACTTCCGGGACGCTGGGAAGGGAGGAGCGGAGCTGCAGTCAGGGAGGGACAATGTCACAGAGGCAGCAGGCTTGTGGGACGGGACGTGATGGAGCAAGGTATTCTGTGTAGAGGTAAAAGCCTCAAAGCTCCAGTGACAGAACTACTCTCTGAGACTAGCAGGGAGACCGTCTTTGAGAAGGAACAACAGACACGGCATCTTTAAGACCTGGGAATATGAGAGAGAAGATGGAAGAAATCCATGCCTGTCATTTCCGTAAAGTGGGATAGAGGTCCTTTGCTAGGGACACAGTGGGTGGGGGTCAGGCACCACTGTTTGGAACCAGGCTGGTGCTCCACAAATATGTCTTGAATGAATGCTGAATAAGGGTAAAAAAAGAAGTCGGAAGAAACACTCTTGGTCATTTGCTAGGAAGTAAGCCGTCAAGGAAGACTTGGACAGCTTTGTGGGCTGAGCTGAGGCGGGGAAGCATGAATCTATTCTAGCAGAGCCAACTGGCAAGCCAAGAGGTCACGAGAAGAAAGGAAGACTGGGCTTGGGAAGCAAGGAGTAACAAAGGGAGAGATGCAAGAGCAAAGTCTTGAATGAGTCAGTCATACACCCAGGCTGGCTGAAGGGCGAAGGAAAGCAAGGAGAAATAAAGCCAGCTTGGAAGAGAAGAGAGGGCTGAGGGACTAAAACTCCCTTCTCTCGGCATTCTCTCTTTGCCCGCTCATCCCAATTACTGCACAAGCCTGCTGCTGTTTCCTCCATCTTAAAAACCAACCCTTCTTTGCAGCAGATGCCCTTGAAAGAGTGTTTGATTCTCATTGTCTTTCTTCTCGTTCTCTCCTAAACCCAATCCAATAAGGATTCTCTCCACTGAAAGTACTCTGGTGAAGGTCACTGGGGACTTCCATTTTGCTAAATGCAATGCTTCTTTCTCAGTTCCCGTCTTAACTGAGCCATGAACAATGTGAGAGACAGTTGATTGCTTTCTCCTTTTGGCCTCGAAAGCACCATTGGTTTTCTAGCTTCTGTTGAGTTGACTCTAACTCATGGAGACCTTGCATTCAATAGAACAAAACTGACTAGTCCTGTGCCCTGGTGGCAAAGTAGTTATGGGTTAGGCTGCTAACCTCAAGGTCAGCAGTTCGAGACCAGCAACTGCTCTGTGAAAGACGGATGATGCTTTCTACTCTAGTAAAGAGTTAGTCTCAGAAACTCACAGAAGCAGTTCTGTCTTGCCCTATGAGATCTCTATGAATCAGAATGGACTCAATACAATAAGTTTAGGTTTTTCTTCTTTCCTTCCTCTTTTGGGGGGGGAGGGGGTATCCTTACAATTGCCAGCACAATTGTTCAGTCCCTCTTGCAGAGGGTCTCCCTCACTCTCATTGGCTGTTGACTTTACTAAATGTAATGTTCCTCTTAATGACATGTAAGTGAGTTGAGTAATGTTCACTAAGGCTTTGTGTTAGTCTGGGTAGACTAGAGAAACAAATCCACAAAAACTCATTCATATATATATGTATATATGGTTTAAAAACTTTTTAAATCATTTTATTAGGGGCTCATACAAGCACATTTGTACATTCGTTGCCCTCATCATTCTCAAAACATTTCCTCTCCACTTAAGCCCCCAGCATTAGGTCCTCATTTTTCCCCTCCCTCCCCGCTCCCCCCTCCCTCATGACCCCTTGATAATTTAGAAATTATTATTTTGTCATATCTTGCCCTGTCCGATGTCTCCCTTCACTTTTATGTTGTCCGTCCCCCAGGGAGGAGGTCAAATATGTTCCTTGTAATCGGTTCCCTCTTTCCAACCCATTCTCCCTCTACCCTCCCAGTATCACCACTCACACCACTGGTCCTGTAGGGATCATCCGCCCTGGATTCCCTGTGCTTCCAGTTCCTATCTGTACCCATGTACATCCTCTGGTCTAGCCAGACTTGCTAGGTAGAATTCATATCATGATAGTGGGAGCAGGGAGGAAACATTTAGGAACTTGAGGAAAGTTGTATTTTTCATTGTTGCTACATCACACCCTGACTGGCTTGTCTCCTCCCCGAGACCCCTCTGCAAGGAGGTCTCCAGTGGCCTGCTAATGGGCTTTGGGTCTCTACTCCGTACTCCCCCCATCATTCACTATGGTAAGATTTTTTGTTCTGATGATGCCTTATACCTGATCCCTTTGACACCTCGTGATTGCATAGGCTGGTGTGCTTCTTTCATGTGGGCTTTGTTGCTTCTGAGCTTGATGGCCGCTTGATTACATTACCTTCAAGCCTTTAAGACCCCATATATATGAGTTTTATATAAAGGGTAAATGTACAGTAAGAAAGCATCCAAACCAAGTGTTGGCTAAGTCCAACATTAGCCCATATGTCTGACACTGATCTATAAAGCCCTCCTCTATCTCACAAAACACATGCAATGACACCGACTGCAGGAGGAAAATGAATCAGTGAGCGTGTAAGCATCAGCGTTGGCAGGGGTCTCCACAAGGCTGCTCCAACACCCAGGGCTGCATCAGGGTAGGTCCATGTGGTTTCTCCTCAGGGTTGTCTTGCAGGAAGTGAGCCTTGCAGCTATGAGCCTTGCCAGCTGAAGCAGGGGACTGGCTAAGGCACCTGCACCCTGGTCTGACCTTGGGAGAGCAAGAGACCCGAGAACCAGAAAGGCGAGGCTCACCGAGTCATTTAGCTCTCCGTCCTTCCGTTAATCCCACCTGTGTTTATTGGCCAGGTTGGCACAATAAACCATAACTATCTCAGTCAGACTCCATGCCTTGGTTTTCTCCAACCTCTTTGGCTGTTCCTTTCTCTCTGCTGGCTCCTCCTCTTCGCCTTGACTTCTTAACTATGCAGCCTCTTCAGGACGGACATTGTTTCTTTTCTCTTCCATGTACGCAATCCTTGATCTTACTATCATGTTCTCTGGTTTTACATGTCGTCTATGCATCCCAAACGCATAGAGGTAGGCCAGAAATCTCTCCTGCATTTTAGACTTGTGCACACATCTCTTAACTAACATAATAAACAACTCAAATTCAACATGTCCAAAACAGACCTTCTTGTTCTCCTCCACCATCCCACCCCAATATCTGTACCACAGACTTCTTAACTGATGGCAACTCCAGCCTTCCAGTTGCTCAAGAGAAAAGTCATGGTATCAGCCGTTCTTTCTTTCTCTGACACTCCACATACCATCACCTGGCACCTCCTGTTGGTCTGACTTTCAAAACAGATCTAGAGTCTCATCATTTCTCACTACATCCGGTGCATTTATTTGGTCATCATTGTGGTAATAGACTGGATTCGCTTTGTGACAGGTTTCCCTGCTACTATCTTTTCACTCCCTATCAGCTCCACCTCCAACTGAATTTATTCTCCACAGAGTAGTCTGAGTGATCCTTTTCAAAGTCAGTCAGATCACAAGATTCATTTGGTTTTAAACTCTTCAATAGTTTCCAGTCACACTCCAAGTAAAAGCTGAAGTCTTTCCAATGACTTTCAAGAGCTTCCATAATCGGAACTCCCATTACCTCTGAGCTCTCTTTGTCCCATTCTCTCTCTCACTTCCCCACTTAGCCCACCCTACTCCTTGCTGTTCCTGGGATACACTAGACTTTCTCCTGTCTTAGGCCATGCCACATCCTCAGATGCTTTTCCCTCCGACATCTCAAAGAGCCTTGCTTTATAGCATTGCCAATTCACATGGTGTTAATAAATACTCAGCTGACTTTAAACAACTGATGGCACTGATGTTGCCGAACATGAATTTGTGAAAAGATGCCCACAATCAGGTCTCAAGAGCTCCCACTACATAGTTGTTGAGTGAATGACTGGACGTGTAGCACTGATGGAAGGGAGAGGGCAGAGAGCTGTGGTCAGATGGGAAAATGTGAGTAGACTGGCTCAGGTATGGCCATGGTTGAAGTCCCTAAGTGGGATGGATGCTGAGAGTCTTGTGAGGTCTGAGCCACCACCAACCTTTATGAAGCGGTCTCCTCTCTTCGCAATAATATCTGGGAGCATGCCCAGAAATGCAGGGTTTTCTGTGATTGAATAGTAGCTCTTTGTCTCTAAGCTCCACATTTAACTCAGAGAACTTTACCTCAGAATGTATCCTTACTGTCAGCACGAGTAAAAAGAATAATGCACACTGAAAGCAAACAAAGGAAATTTCTAGCCGTGCATTTACTAAAGAGAGAGGGTTTGGGGGGACGTCGTTGCTATTGCTTTTCTCTGAATAACCCACCCTGGGGGTTTCTTTTACTCAGTGACTGTGTCGGCATGAAGCCTTCTTAACAGCCTGCCTCAAGGCCTTGAACATCTGGATCGTTCCCCTTTCCAAAACCGATTCCTTCATTTTCTTTCTTCCTCTTAAAAAAATTGTTGTGCTTTAGGTGAAAGTTTACGTAGCAAATTATTTTTTCACTCAAGCGCTCATACACAAATCATCCTATGACATTGGTTAGGTTCTCCCAGGGTGCCAGCACACTCCCCATTGCCACCCTGTCTTCTGGTTTCCATCGATCCACGCCCTCTTCCTTCCCGCCTTCTCAGCTTTGCTTTGGGGCAGTTGTTGTTCTTTGGATCTCATATATGATCTTCAAAAGGCTCATGGAAACCCCATTTACCTTGTCATTGCATTTTTCCCTGCCAGCGTTTTGACGGCTTCATGCTGCGTTGTTCTCAGGAGCACATCCTCCGGGGATGACTGTTGTCTATTTCAGGCCCGTCTATCCTTGGCTGAAAGGCGACCTCTAGGAGTAACTCCAGTTCCAAGCTTGAGGGCTGTCTTAGGACAGCAGTCTCAGAGGTTCCTCCAGTCTCTGGAAGTGTGGTAAGTCTGGAATTTCTTTTTAAATTTAAAACTGAGAAGCAACTTCCTAATTTTAACATCAAATTCAAAATCCACTAAGTAAAAAGTAACAATTCTGCTACAAACCCGTAAATTCTAAAACGTAAAGAGCAAATTACACAGTCGGAAAAACCATTTGGATTTCATAGAAGTGTTTCATTTTCTTATATACAAAGAGTTCCTATAACTCACTAAGAGAAGAAAAGATAGAACAGCAGATGCCTGACGTTAGTTAAGGAAGCACTGCGTGCAACAGCAGAAAGTTGGAAATATGTGCTGATCAAAAAATGACTGATTAGTTACATATACTTTGTTGCATCAATGCACTATCATATATCTTATTTTTAAAATGGTGTGGTCTCTTTAAAAGACTTAGAGAGAATATAGATGTATGGTAAAAGAAATACAAGGTAGGGTCCTCGACAGAGTCTATCCTAGGCTACCAGAAGTGTTACATAACAACTGTATGCATATGTAGATAGCCTGAGAAAAATGACCAACCAAAAAACATCATAGCAGCGTTCTCCTCATAGGCCAGGATCTGGGGGCCAGGTGCTGGGCATCACGATTGTCTGTAAGTGTGTGTGCTGTGTGCTTGAGTGTGGCTCTGATCCTGGAACCTATGTCACCAGTATCTCCCATGTCTGTAAGATCACTCATGATGGACAGGCTTTAGTGGAGTTTCCAGACCTACGCAGAGTAAGCGGAAGGATCTATGTGGCGGGGGTGGGGGGTGGGACACAAAATTGGGGAAGAGCTCATAATAAATTAGATTATTATGATGTGAGTGAAGCAAAGCTTCCAGGGTTTGCCTATGCTGATGGGCATGTAAGTCAGAGCAGTGGGTAGAGGTGGTTGGGCCCCATCTAGCTCTCCACGTGTCAGGTGAGAGGAGGCTGTGATTAGTGGGGGCCATTAGTCCTCTGGACTACTTCCTTCCTTGAGTCTTTGGGGTTTTGTTTTTTTTTCTCCTTTGCTCCAGAAAACCGATTCCCTCTTACTATCCGGCAATTCTTGTTACACTGAAATGTCTAATAAAACTATTTTCGGAATGTAGGACAGACCTGCCTTTCCTGGACACAGGGCCGTGGCCCCGGGTGTGTTTACTCTTTGCAAGTCTTATGGTCAATCGCCCCGCCTTTCTGAGGCTCCACGCCTTGTTCTCACACGTGCACATACTCCGGATCCGCCCACACTGCCCTCATTGGGAAGCCGCTGGGCCCGATAACTGCAGGCTCAATCTTCACAAGCATATTATTGCTGTGGCTGTTATTCTTTTTTAAACAACATGTATTTTTTAAAGTAGTTTTAGATTTGCAGGAAAATTGAGATAATTCAGAGTTTTCACACACCCCTAAACAAGGATGATCATTTCTTACAATTAATGTGGGTACAGATAAGAATCAACTAATATGGATACATTATTATTATTAACAATTATCCATAGTTTAATCAGCTTGTCTTAGTTTCGCCTAAAGTCGTTTTTTTAATTAGCTTTTTACTGCTAATGAGGTGAAGGTTAGCTGGGTTTTGCCTTCATACACATGTTGTTTCCACTCACCCATTGGGGCCATCGCTCACCCCACTCCGCCCTGCGTTCCCTGCTGCCATCGCCCCTTCCCCCACCCCGCTGAACGTTGTGCCCGGGTAAATGCTGCCCTTTTGCTCTCTAATGGCTGATTATTCTATCAAATGGCTGATTATTCTATCATGAGAGTGAGTTCAGCTCCAGACCTGGAGAGCCACCCTTAACCAGAGCTCAAACACAGAGGAAAGGAGTTGGTAGCAGAGATAGAGAAAGAAAGCAGAGACCAAGGGAGAGGCAGAGTCACATTCATGCCGAGTGCTGAAGGGCAGACCAGCCTGCGTCTGCTTCTGGAGCGGGATGTCAGAGGCTACTGGTTCCAGCCCTCTCACACCACCTTTGCCTCGCTCCTGATGCCCCGCAAAAGTCTGTGCCTCTGAGTCTACAGGCCTCATTTCCACAACCTGGGGAACTCACACCTCCCAGGAGTGGCCTTCAATCAATGGTTCACAACAATTGATATATAAATGTTACCCCAGCTCCCTTGTCCCTTGGGTGGGATAATCCCACTTGTGTTTGGCATCAATTCCAGTTTCCCTCTGAGATTAAGCTCCAATCACTCACTGTGAAAGAAGCCTAATTGCATATCCTTTATTGCCTGCCTCCTCTATTCCATTCCCTAATTCTCTCCAGGTATTTCCTGCAGCTCCCAAATAAAGTACTTGCCTCTGAATTCTGGTCTCAGACTCTGCTTCCCCAAGGAGGCAAGGAGATGACTTAGATTGTGGACCCTGAACATCAGTTACTGAACGACATACGTTTGGAAGTCTGCGCTTGGAATCTTGGGAGGTCTTGCTTTTCTTCCCTTTTTTATCAAAACGCATTCATGACTAGTGGCCCAAAGAGCCTGAATTCTCAAGGCGTGAAACAGGTGTTTGGGGAAGAAAGAAAATTGCTGCTTTCTTAAACATTCAAGCATATGCCACTTTAGGAAATATTTTTGCTTAAACATTTGTTTCATGTTAGGATGTTCTGTTACAGCAAAGGCAGGTTCCTGGGAGAAATATTTAATCAGGACTTCATGATTTCCTGTGTTTGTGAAGACCCTGCAATTGACGGCCATTAGACACTGGCAGGTGTGAATGATAAGCGGTAAGTAGCCCAAAATATCTGCTAATGGCACTATTTTGAAAAAAGCATAGCCTATGATCTTGAAGAATCCCTCAAAAATAACACACTGTTGGTTGTGGAATTAAAGCGCCTGTTGCTGTAGATTCGACTCTGACTCATGGCGGGCCTGGACTTGGCAGAGTTGAACTGTGCTCAGTAGTCTTCAGTGACTGACACTTCAAAAGTCACCTCCAAGTACCACGAGCCATCCGTCTGTGGGAGCAATCACATGCGTTACCTGTATGCGTCACTCAGACACGCCTGGGTATGGAATGCTTATTTCGAAAAACCCAAACCAACTTCACCGCCCTTGACTGACTCATAGTGACCATGTGTACAGTTTCCCAGATGGAAACTCTGTACAGGAGTGGACAGGCTTATCAGTCTTCCGAGGTACACTGACCGGTTTGAATCATTGACATTTTGGTTAGCAGTGCAGCCACTAACCCACAGTGCCACCAGGCTCCTTACCTGTCTCTCACAGACGACATTTAAAAGGACCCAAGAACCAGGTGCTTCTGGTATATTTATTTTGATGAGAATATATTTCTCTAAAATTTGAATCCAGACAAATGTATGTAGGGGTGAATGGGTGAAGAGTGGTTTATTACCATATATTCATTCACATATAATAAAACATTTTAGTCTTGAGATTTGGAGAAATTGTAAAAGGTTTTGAAATGATTAAAAATGACTACTAGGGGGCCCATCTAGCACACCCTTGTGGGTTAGCTCCACTTTTCATTGTCTGCAATGTATTTTATACCTTAAGTTATAGAAACATGATGATCATGAAAATCAGTTTCTCTACAGACATGGAAATAAACCATGAATGGTGGAATGCAATTATTGCCCTGTGTAGATTGACCGGTTTTATATGAAAGTCATTTTATTATTCGTGACTCTTTGTAAATTCACCTGTACACGAAACCTGATTTGTAACCCATTCACAGGCAGGTGCAGAAAGGTGAAACATGTGAGTGTTCCCAGATGTGCATGTTCCCAGCTGAGGATGAACAAAGCGCTGTTCTACCTTCGTCTTTCAAGTCTCATCCTGCAAATGCGTGTGCTTTCCTCAGTTTATTTAGTGCCTCGTCTTCCTTTTTTTTTTTGGCTTTCTGGTGATGATTTTGGTGTTTAAAGGATCCCCAAGCGTAGTACTGAAGTGCTGACTGGTGTTCCTGAGCATAAGCCATCTGTGATGCATAGAGAAAATGCATTTACTGTGTTAGCTACACTTTGTGCAGGCTTGATGAGGAATTAGTGCATCGGCCTTGGACCCAAGCAGACATAGGTCCAAATTTGAATCACACGATTTACTAGCTTTGGGGAAAACTCGTCAGTCTTCAAATTCTCAGTTTTTCATTCATAAGACAACAATGTAATCCTCAAGGATCAAATGAATTAGTGCACGTGATACACTTCGTAGCGTCTGCGCATGACACAAATAAGAATGTAGCTATCACTAAACATAATCACCATGCAAATTTTGAGCAGTGAAGGTGGTTGAGAGTAGTGTGGGGAGGTGCTTTCTGAGCCAAGGCTGGGGAAATGCGGAAAGAAGTTCTGTATGTCTGGGAAGGCGGAGGGAAGTGGGCTAGAGAGAGGGAAGTTACCAGTTGTCAGATGAGCCGTTGGGACTGGAGAAAAATTAAATAGGCAGTGGTTTTTACCCTGGAGAGGCCAGTGCTGAAGTTTCTAACAGTTCCTATACAAGGCTAACTCTAAAGTAGTACTGAAAACAAACCACCTTTATTAAAAATATCAAAGTGTGAAGGTACTTTTGACATATCTTCCATCTATATCTATACACTTCTGAAGGTGGCATTTGCATGGCATTAACCCTGCCTGGCAGCAGTCTGCTTCCTTTGTTACATCACAGCAGAACTGCAGCTTTGGCGTCTTGGGTAGACTCCAGTCATGGTCTTTTTTAATGATCTCTGAGGGTGGGGACCAAAGCAAAGTCTGAAGAGGCAAGATCAAGGCTGAAGAAGGGTAATGGAGTAGAGTTTCCCAGTGAATCCCCCCTCGGACAGCCCTGGAAGTCGGACAGCCCTGGAAGAAGGAGGAGATGCATTGCAGTGATGAAAAACGACTGCCTTGCCACAACAGTCCTGGCTATTTTATCTCCCATTCACTTTGTAGTTTTCTTAAAACTTCCACCCATTAAGCCCCCATGGTTGTCCTGTGGCCTTTCAGAACGTCTGTTACTGTCACTCTTTGGGAACCTAAAAAAAATAGTCATTGTAGCCATCTGAGCTGACCTCTGCCTTGAACTGAAGGCCCAGCAAATCCTCTTGGAACCTGCTTTGAGTGGACACCCCTCCTTCATTTTAAAGCACTCTAACAAGACTAAGACACGTGCATTTATTATCGCGGGAATTGGTCTGCAGCCAC
>NW_022107431.1:50120928-50122438 GCF_000313985.2 Echinops telfairi | reverse complement strand
ATAACATGCTCCGCTCTTAAGCGAAAGGTTGGTGTTTCAAGTCCACTCGGAGGGACCTGGGATGAAAAGTTTAGCAATTTACCTCGAAAATTTAGCCACTGAGAACTCGGGCGGTGGGGGGTGGGGGAGGGGGGACAGCTCTGCTCGGACACACATCGGGCTGCCACGACTCACAGGTAAACACTGAGTTTTCAGGCTTGCTCTTCCCCAGGTAGGAATTATTTGCATGGCTATAGAGATAACTTTGTTGAAGAGAAAGAGAGCTTCTGGCACCTGGAGAGACGTCCCATCCACTGACTTCCCGGGGCCTCCTGCTCTTTGGGGTTCTGCCAGCGACAGCAGTTGAAGCTGGAGGCTAGTGCTCTGTGTCCTGTTGTTTGGGTTCAGCAGGGCCAGGTGCTCCTCCTTCACCGACTGAACCCCACCCCTGCTCTCAGGGAGACTGCAGACTCTCTGAGTCTTAGCCAAGTCCTGCAATTCACTCATTATTCATTGAGGACCCTCTGGGGACCTACAATGTCAAGCACTGGGTTGAGCCTCAGAACCACCACTAAGAGCGAGACTCGGTTCCTGCTCTCCTTGAACTGTAGCCCACTTGAGGAGGCAGCCATGAAAACAAACACGACTCCACACAGCTCTTAATGTGACCGAACCACTGCATTGTAGAGTTGGTGAGTTCTATCCCAATAAAGCTGTTTTAAAAAAAGAATCCCTTACAGAAAGTTCTGGAGTGGAAGACAATAGGCCCTTTGGGAGCACACAGGAAGGAGGGGAGGGAAGGCTGATCTGAGGCGATGCTCTATTAGAGGGGATTCGCCATTCGGAAAAAGAGAAGGGCAGCCCCCAGAGGTGTGGAGAACCAGGGCAGGCACTTGCTAGGAGAAAGAAGAGTGTGGCAGCAGGCGTCTGAGGTTGGAGTGCCGGAAGGAGGTGCGGTGGTAAGGGATCTGGTGTCAGTTTATGACTTTGGAGCCAAATAATTTACAATTCATGATGCATACCAGCCACGAGGACACATGGAAATGATAGGTCCATTTGTACGCTCTCCCAGATCGCAGCTTCCCTTGCAAGCGTATCTGGGGCCACAGACATCATCCCACAGCTGCCCCCGAAGGGGCTCACACTGCACGAGCTTCCTTTCTGCTTTCGGTGGGTGCCCCGAGGCTGCTGGTGACATTGCTCATTGTCACTGATCAGTCTTCCGGGCCCACTGCCCTATTTGATACATGCTGCTACGTCCGCACTGTCAAAAGCACTATGTGAGCTACACTGATTTCACTCCCCCCCCACCCCACCCCCTGTCCCACAAGGATGCAAACACCTATGGGATGAGCGAGGGTACAGAGAGATGGAGAACATTTGCACTGCACCAAGGGATGTCAGCTCGGAGTGAACACAGGTCCAAACCTCATTATCTGTCATCCTTAACTCCAAAAAAATCTCTTTAAATGGACTCTAAAATGCGTGCCCACCCACACAGCTGCCGGGTGATGTCACCACTTGGCTCTCC
>NW_022107431.1:50116882-50118615 GCF_000313985.2 Echinops telfairi | reverse complement strand
AAAAAAAGTGCATTTATTATCCATGTAAATTGGTAACTGTAGGAGGGAAACCACTTCCCCAGAAAAAACAAATAAACTTTGTCCCTTATCTTTAAAATAATAGTTCACTTTTATATGCTGTCTGAAAGGACCACGGGCTATCAGAAGAACAAATAAATCTGTCTTGGAAGAAGTACAACCAGAGGGCTTCCTAGAGGCACGGGTGAAGCAAGAGACATGTTCTCAGGACAGGACGTCATGTTTCCTAAGGTGGGAGGTCAGCACAAAAGAGGAAGATACAAAAAGAAGAGGACTATCACGTTGGCGGCAACAATGGGCTCAAACACAGCAATTGTGAGATGGCCCAGACCCGGAAGTGTTTCCGTCCATGGCCAGAGGGCAGCTGTGAATGGGAACTGACTTACCACCTCGTTTAGAGCAGGACCATGGCTAAGTAGCTTACACATGCTACACCTTCTACTTCTGTATTTTAAAAGAGGTTGACTACATTGCTTCTCCCCCTCCCCCATTGTTTTTCCTGTGTGCATTAATTCTAAATTCCTTTTTCAGTGAAATTTATGGCAAAAATAATTGTAGGTTTCTCTTCTTGAAATACTGCCAGTACTTGCAGTCTAATCTATAAAACATGTTTTACTAAATATATGCATAGACCTTAAAATTGTGCATATGTATAAATGTATATAGATAAATAATATATAAATTATGTACCCACACCCACACACATACAGTAAATGGATTTCTAATTGCTCCAGCCCGGGTTACTCATAAGGCAGTTGAAGGGAATGCTAGGGGCTTTGGGTTTTGTTTTAAGAGGAAAATGAGTGAGTGAGTGAGTGAGTGAGCACCAGAGTGAAGGAGGGAGGACAAGAGGGAGGGAAGTTTGCCAATCTTATTTTCATCAAAAGAAATGCAATCCTGTAAGGGAGTCCAAGATGACGGAACAGTTGCTGTCGCAAGATAAGAAATGAATATTAATTATTGATTTCAAACTAGCCAGCTCTTTTGCTTCTGCCTGCAGCTGACGTGGTAAGGGACACTGAGTCTCAAGAGGGCCCTGGGTTAGACGCTGTAATCCATCTGATCACCCTTGGAGGAAAATAAGATTCCTCTGTTCAGTTTCATGAGACATAATGTTTTTCGCATTCTCCTTGTGTTTGTTCACTCCAGGGAGGAAGCCGAGTTTTCTCTCCAGACTGCTTTCCATCTGGCTGTTTTAGCATCATTAGCAAACTGCCTCAGAGGTGAGTTTTCAACGCCCATACTTCCACTATTATGCTTTAAAGTAGGTAGACGCACGGATGAGATCCTCGTGTGCCCTTACTAGTGCACATTTATTGTTTAGAGTATGTGTGTGTGCTTTTATCTGTGTTATAAATATATTTATATGCAAATATCTGATTACATACATATACATACACACACTCACATATACACACAAGAGGGAATTACAAAAAGTTCATGGAAAGATAGAATTAAAAGATAATGGAATATTTTCATAAACTTTTTGTAGTCCCTTTGTGTGTGTGTTATATCTGTGTGTATCTGTGTGTGTGTGCATATGTATATATTATATATGCATAGTTTCTCTTTTATTGAACCTTTAAACTTTGTTTTGTTATATTTTCGGTTGTATTCTGTTAGGCCATGATAGTTTTTATGCTTGGTCTTTGACCTCAGGTGTGTGGGGAGGGGCTGGCATGACAGGAAGGCAGGTTTTGTTTTGACTGGTACAT
>NW_022107431.1:50113906-50115428 GCF_000313985.2 Echinops telfairi | reverse complement strand
ACATCCCAACCCAGTCCAGTCCGAGGTCATAGTCCAATATTAGCCCATATGTCCGATACCAATCTATAAAGTGTCAGCTGGACATGTCACTGTAGTGCCCGCAATCGCCTCAACATCACCGTTTCTAACTCTGACAGCTCAGTCTAATCGTCCAGCTCCGCCCCTCCTTTTCCACTCTCATTTGATAGCGTCTCCAAAGCTGGTGTAACAGCTTTTTAGGGTGAGTCTCCGCTTGGGGTTAGACATGTCTTGCGCCTAGTCAACTGGAAGAGTGGACTTGGCTCAGAAAACCTGTTTATATACGGGGTTATAACGCCTTAGGGAAGGACTAATTCTGCTGAAAGAATAGATGAGTAGGGCAGACTGGTTTAGATCTGGGGAGTACGGGGCAACCCCATGGTCACCTTTGATGCTTCTCCTTTACCATCCGCCCTCAATTGATGCCAACTTGCTCTTTAAATGTTTTAAAATGGGGTTTCTTGGTCCCAGTGATTTGACGGTTGCCTCTAAGACCCCATACCCACCTTTTTCTCTTTACTACTCTGCCTTGTAGGAAACCCCATGTTACCTGTTACCTGACTGTCAGGCAGATTTGGCAATGGGAGACGTTGTTGGAAGACCAGAGGTGGGAAGAAGGGAGAAGCAAGGTATTTCCCTCTCTTTTGCTCTGCCTCTGATGGCTTCTCCCTCAGAACAACCCTTCCCACTCGCATCCTCATGGTGGGTTCATTTCCTTCCGGATGATCCAGCTTCTGGCTCTGGAAACTCTACTTCTGCTCTCTGTCTTTCTGTCCACAGAGTGGAGATTCACCATGTTGTTTCTTTTTGAACAAAAATAATTTGTTTTTCTGGTTCCTAAGTAACACTCTTTTTTATTTTTATTTTTATTATTTTTGGGGGTGGGTTACTGGAGAATTTAATAGGTTATCACAAGTCAGGATCAGCAAACTATAAGGATATAGTGGTTGGTCCGCAATAACACCTTCCCTCTGTCAGCAACCAAGTTTCTCATCTTAAGCCTTTCACCCATGTGATCACTTGGCCTCTGCCTTCCTGGTCTAGGAAGCCAGCCTGTTGCTCGATCTCAGTCCCAGAGGCTCAGTGCTGTGCTTCTTAGTCCCCAGGCCACAGTCTCTGGTGCCTCTGGCCTCAGCCACTTCAGGCAGCAATCTGAATGTGCTCTTCCAATGGCCCTGGGCTTTCTTCATTCTGCTGCTGCTTCAAAGATGGTTCATTATATATATTAGGTTTCATTGGCACTTCACCTGTCACACAATTCAATAGTTCAATCATATCAAGAACAGTAGTGTAGTCATTACTAAAATCAATTCTAGAACATTTTTTCTCCCTCATGGTTAAATCGCTCTTTTAAAAAATCATTTTATTAGGGGTTCATACAACTCTTATCACAATCCATACATACATCAACTGTGCAAAGAGCATTTGTACATTCATTGCCCTCACCATTCTCAAAACATTTCCTCTCCACTTAAGCCCCCGGCATTAGGTCCTCATTTTTCCC
>NW_022107431.1:50111201-50112577 GCF_000313985.2 Echinops telfairi | reverse complement strand
TTCTTCCCTTCCCCCCACTTCCCCCTCTCCCATGTCCCCCCGGAACTGTCAGTCCCGTTGTTTTCTCCTCCAGATTGTTCATCCATCCTGTCCCATCCAGACAAGAAAGAGAAGCTTGTAGTTAGTTCAAGGATCGCTGGCCTTTAAGAGGTAACACTCTTTTTTAAAACTTACCATCATCTTTCTAACTTCTAATTCACACCCTGGTTGTCCCTCGGGTATAGACCCCCCTCCCCCGACTATATATCTCATCGTCCTGCCTCCAATTCTTTCTCCTTTAAATATGCCTCCTGCAGATCCTTGAGGAGGGGTCCTGGCGACATGGTGGGTCACGCTTTGGGCTGCTAACCACCAGGTCAGCAGAAAGCCACTGGCCACTCTAAGAGAGAGCTGAGGCTCTCTACTCCCCTAAGGTGTTACTGTCTCAGAAGCCCACAGGGCAGTTCTACCCCATCCTATAGGGTCACTATGAATCAACTCCACCTCAGTGCGTTAAGATCCACCAGACTAATATGTCTGTAATACGATCTGATCCTGCCACAGTCATGCTTAAAATTCTTCCATGATTTCCTGTAGACTGAGGAAAATCGCTAGCTATATGTGGCTATTGAGCACTTGAAATGCAGTCAAAATGTAAGTACAAAAATCTCCCTGGAGTTAAACATTACAAAAAAGCTTATCAAATATATATCATGAGTAATATTTGATATTGCTTACATATTAAAGTGATAACATTTAGAATATACCGAGTTTAATAAAATATATTATTAATTAAAATGAATTTCACCTCTTTCTTTTTACTACTACAAAATCTTCTAATTTGCCCACGGCTCATTTTCTTTTTCTTTTTTTAAGGATCGGTCTGTTATAAACTACTTAAAACAGCGTATCAAGCCTCCATGGTCTCACACCTGCTTACTGCTTACCCACATCAGCTTCTCACCTTAGGCTCCTGTAAAGTATAGACAGAAGCCCTGGTGGCACCACGGTTAAAGCCAACACAAAGGTCAGTGGCTTGAACCCACCACGTCCCGCTCTGGGGGAGAAATCCATGGCAGTCTGCTTCTGCAAAGATGGACACTCTTGAAAACCTTAGGAGACGGCCCTACCCTGTCTGTAGGGTCCCTTTGAGTCACAGTGGACTGAAGTGGGTTTATTTAAATTTTTTAATTAAAATATCATTTTGTTGGGGGCTCTTGCAGCTCTTATCACAATCCATCTATCCATCCATGTGTCGAGCGTTTTTTGTACATTGCTGCCATCATCAGCCAGCATTGTTTTCTAACCATTTATTTTCTACTGAGCCCTTGGTATCAGCTCCTCCCCTCCTCCTCGTGACCCCTTGACACATTTTAAATTATTATTTTCATATCTTA
>NW_022107431.1:50108815-50110324 GCF_000313985.2 Echinops telfairi | reverse complement strand
GTTACAATCTCAGAAAACCCGGGGAACGCACCTACTCTGACCCACAGGGTCGCTGTGAGTTGGAAACAGGTTAGGGGACTGCTGGTGAATAAGAAATCAGAGCCCACATTTTCTTCTACGTAACCCAGGGTCTACAAGCTTAGGTGCCTGGAGGGAAGGATGGGGGGTTATGTAAGTCAGGTTGGATATAAGCAACCAGGAGAACTGTAGCCTCTGGTAAATCAGGAGCCCATCCTCTGTTAGTGACATTCAACGTAATCCAAGGTAAATAAAATTAAAAAAAACAGTTTTATTGACGCATAATTTTACTGGCATATAACTCACATACCGTACAATAGTTTAAACATACTGAAAAGAGTTGTGCAATCATCATTATTATCAATTTGAGAACATTTTCTTCTTTCTTGTACTCGTTATTAGCACCCGATTTTCCCCCAACTCCAAGAAACCAATGAATCCAGTTACTGTCTCGATAGATTTACCTATCCTGAATTTCATATACAGAAAACATACAACAAAAAGCAAAAAATAAACAAACCAAAACCCAATAACAAAATGAAACACAGAAAAGCCTCAGTTGCAAAGTACGTATCCGACTTTCTAACCCCTGTTTCCAAAAAACACTTGTACATGCACAACATCAAGAGAAAAGGGCTCCATATTTTCAGGATAAGTCTTTAAAACGTATCTCTTGAGTCTAACTAAGGGCCCCTGGTGGAGGGCTGGCTGTGCGTTGGGGTGTGATCCACAACGTTGGCTGTTCAAAGCCACGAGCCACTCAATGGGAGAAAGAGGGGGCTTTTCACTCCTGTAAAGAGTCCGTTTCAGAAACCCATAGTGGCAGTCCTACCCTGCCCTATCTGGGCACCATGAGTCAGAATTGGCATGATGGCGTGAGTTATACCCCATAAACTCTTAAGGTCTAGGAAACCCACCAAGGAGCAACCCTATCCTACAGGGTCGCTGTGAACTGACATCCACTAGATGGCAGTGAGTTTGGTTTTCGGTTTGGTTTGCCTCTGGTGGATTGTGTCTCTGTTAGCTGGGGTTCCATTTGTCCTGAGCTTCTAAGCACCTTGAGAAAAGGGCTCGAGGGAAAGGCATCTAAGACAGATGCCCAGCCTGTAGCTCATGCCATTCCTGGTGTGGGTCAGACCACCCCGGTAGGATAGAACAGTGGTAGGCCTGGTTGCTAATGAAGTGGACTTGCCCAGATAATATCCTATGCCTGTTACTCTTGCTTGAGTGCTTGCAGCAGGAGTCGGATGGAAGAAGGAATGTAAGATTTGGGAGATCTTGATCCTGATGATATAGGCTCTGCTCCTGTGACCTCTGACCCCTCTCCAACTCTTCTTCCTCCTTGCTACCTCAGTTTGTTCTTAACAGATGCTCTTCAAATGTACTTCCAAGAATGCTTTTCTTACCCCAGGAACTTCATTGTTGGATTCATCGCAGCTTATTGTCCTCATCTCTCCATACTGGATTGTGACCATTGTGACAGCAGCCACT
>NW_022107431.1:50098597-50099614 GCF_000313985.2 Echinops telfairi | reverse complement strand
GCTTCACAATCTTAAGTGGCACCTTATGTGGGGCACCACTTGTCCAATCCTGAGAACCCTGGTTCACGCCTGACCCCCTCCTCCTCACAAGTCATCCTCAACGTTCAGGTTCAGCGTAAGGTAGAAGACAAGCAGGCTGCTGCCGCCTCCTGCGGTGCTTCGGGAACACACAATCTTTTGTGGGTAGATGTTTGGACATTGTGCCATACAGGTAACTTCAAGAAACCACCATGTACCTTCAAGGACAGTTAAAAATAGATCCAAAATTTCCCAACACCCTTCTTTACCTTGGGAAAGTGTTTTATTACTTCTTTGAACATCTAACAACTCAGGATGAAATATCTTTGGTTTGTGAGTTCACATTTCTCCCCAATAATACATGGATATTTGCACCATATTTGTAATAAACAAATGGCCCATTTTTGCTGCGTTTTTGCAATGAAAGGAACTGTGTTATACAAAGCACGTCCAATTAGATTAAAATTCTGTTTCCACCATACTCCTTTATGTTATTTATTGGACGCTAAATATGATTCAATACGCGTTCATTCATTCATCCATTGTAGTTAGCTATCTACTGTGGGCCACATACTGCTTATGTATTTGCTGACGGTGGAGAACATGAGGCACAGAGGGTGTTTGCTGCTTACATTTAGGTGAAGGGATTGTATGAATACAGAAATAAAATGACAGTGCATCAGCCGATGATTCCAGCATTCCTCCATTGGGCTTCGTTTCATCGTATTTCTCAGCTACTGCATCTTTTTTTTTTTAACAAATTGAAGGTTTGTGGCAACTCTGTAAGGAGCAAGTTGACTGGCACAATTTTTCTTCATGTCTCTGTGTCCCATTTTGGCAGTTCTCAGACTCTTTCCAACTTTGTCACACTGCTCTCCCACGCTTACTAGACTGGGGTATAGCATAAACATAACTTTGATGTGCCCCGGGGGAAATCGTGACTTCTTTGATTGCAGTATTCTACCCGCCAGCCAATATTCTTTATTGCAGCGATGTGGC
>NW_022107431.1:50096171-50097377 GCF_000313985.2 Echinops telfairi | reverse complement strand
TAATGGTGGAGGTCCTGAGAATCAATCCTATATTTCTGAGCTAAATTTCCAAGGTAAGGAGGCTAGAATAGAAAGTGCTGATGGATTTTAAATGAGAGAAAGAGAGCCTTACATGTGAGGGGTATAGAAGAAAGGGGAATGCAATGGGAATTAGAAAATCTTGCGTGGAGGTGTGGAGGTACGTGCAATATTTTCTTGTTCAGGAGCTTCATGGGAACACTTTCTCTTTGCATCATTGTATAATGGATTTTATCTCAGCCTCCGCCATTGAGCCTCGAGAGAAGGAACTCAGCCCTCGGATCAAACTCTCTGTTTGATGGTCTGTAACATTGCCTGTGTTCATTCTGAGCATTCCTTTACCATTGACCTTGTTGAAGAGATGTCCTGTGTCAGCAGAAGATAGTAATCTCAGAGCAACATACCTCAATTATCTCCCCTCCCAGCAGCACTCAGGGAAGGACCGGGGCTATGAAATCACTGTGACGAGGTGCACTGTAACTGGAGAAAGGGCGGGGGAGTTGAAAGACTGATTAAGGTCAGGAAGAAGGTGAAATCCCATGTCTGGGACTGGGGAGCATAACTGAAGAGAGTTCAGCAAAGGAGCGAGAGCGAAAAGTAGAGTGTATCCAAGAGATGGAGGTTTACCAGAAACATGTGGGCGAAATAATGACGGTCCAGACGGGGGAAGGACAAAGGGAAGGGTTGACCTGTGTCTCGTTTGTTCTTAACTGGTGAGAGTGTTAAGCATCCTGTAGATTGGAAGGATTAAATAATCTTGAGGAAATAGAATTGTCATTCTTTCCAAGATCTTATTAAAAATTAGATATGGGTTTTCGAGGAAAATGTAACAAGTGTTACAATCTTCTGCCAAAAGCTGTAAAAACGGCTTGTTTTAGCAAACACTTCTTCATTTCCAAGGGGGGTAGGTGGTGGGTGAAGAAATTATCCACCTCTGTCTCCAGCTACCTAGGGCTACCCAAAGCCTAACTCCAGGAGTGGCTCTGAATTTTCATCTGCTGAAAGGGTCTTTCCACAATGGATAGTCATTAAAACTGGAACAGTGATAGCCTTTATGCCACTGCAGAGATTGTAAAATATTGAGCACTGTACAAGGCATTGAAAACCAAGATGAAAAAGGAAGCATTAAACATTCACCTTTAAAACAGGTGAGTGACAGATTGAAACACAATTTCTTACAGAAATTCC
>NW_022107431.1:50093816-50095005 GCF_000313985.2 Echinops telfairi | reverse complement strand
TTGATGACAAACCTCCTTCTGGATGTCTATCAACTTCCTGAACAGATGAAAATGTAAACTTGTAGTTCATTTGGAGTTCATTCCACCAGGTCAGACTGTTAATCAAGCTTTCTATTTAAAGGTTCTGAAAAGATAGAGCAATAGTGTGTGACAAAAAAGTCCTGATTTGTGGCAGATGGGGGTTGGTTTTGCCACCATGATATGCACCTGCCCACACAGCCATTTCAGTGTGCGAGTTTTTAGCTAAACCATGACTCTCTTGCCCCATTTACCTTACTCACCTGACCTCGCTCCGTGCAACTTCTTTTTGTTTCCACAAATGAAGAGGGATGTGAAAAGGCAGTGATTTGATGACACAAAAGAGGTGAAGAAAAACATGAGAGGGGAACTGTCAGCATTCCAAACAGTTGAGTTTGAAAAATGTTTCCAAGAATGGAATTGCAGATTTGGCAAATGTATTAAGTGTAATGGAGAGTACTTTGAAGGTGATAAGATTGTTTTGTAAAAAATTTTTAAATGTATAGCTTTAAAAAAATCTGTTTTGGGGGGTACCCCCTTGCATACCCGGTAGAGAGATTGCTGGATCATAAAGTACTTGTATTTGCATTTATTAAGGAATGTTACACTGATTTCCACAGTGTTTGTACAATTCTGCAGTCCCAGCAGCAATGTAAAAGTGCTCTTATATGTCCACATCCTCTCTAGCATTGATCATTTTCTGTTTTATTAAATTTTGTTAAAAGTGTCGGTATGAGGTCTTATTTCACTGTTATTTTAATTTGTATTTCTCTTATTGCTAATGTTCGCATGCAATTATTTTTTCCATATGATTGTTGGCCATCTGGATTTCATCTTTGGTAAATTGTATATTTCAATTCAAAAATGTGCCCAATTTTTGATTGGGTTATTTGTATTTTTCTTGTTAAGGTGTTGTAGTTTACGGTAGATTTTTAGAGATTATCCCTTTATCTGATGTATTATTACTGAATATTATTTCCCATTTCATGAGTTCTCTGTTGACTCTTTTGAATAAGTCTACAGATGCATAAATGTCCTTTTCTTAGTAGGTCCCAGTTCTTTATTTTGTATTCTATAGTGTGGACATCTTTCATTATGTTCGGTAGTGTGCTTATGTCTTGAATTAGAGTCCTTAGGTTTGTCCCATTTATTGTGCCTAATCTACTCTCTA
>NW_022107431.1:50090520-50093217 GCF_000313985.2 Echinops telfairi | reverse complement strand
ATATTAACAGATGATTATAGGTACTATATTTGTATGAGTCAAGAACTGTTAGGTTATGCTGCAGGAAGAAAGAGCCCCCACATTTTAGAGGATTATCTGTCACAAGTTGGCATGGGGGTTTTGCTGCCTGTGGTCACTCAGGAGTTTACGTCGGTGGGTGCTTCCTTTGGACACACACACATACAGTCCTCAAAGCCACCCAGTGTTCTTAGAGCTTTCTTTTAGAAACTACACTTGCCACTTCTGCTCATATTTCATTGTCTAAAGCAAATACATGTGCACATCTAACTTCAAGAGTGTGGGCAAGTGTGATTCTACCATATGCTGGAAGGAGCACGACAAATATTTAGTGAATAGCACAAATACCTACCATAAAATGTATTTGTGAATGATCAAAAAGGCAATGTGGATACTGAAGCCACGTGCTGCAGGAGTTCAGAAGAGGGAACGAGCAGTAAGAGCTGGAATGTTCTCTAATTCTTTCATTCTGCACATATTTATAGTGCATCTCTTAGTTGGACTTTCTCTTCTAAATGCTGCATATCAGCATTAAAGAATGGTCCCTCTATCCATTTCTCTACAACTCCCACATGTTGATTGAGTGGGCCCATGCACATAAAATGTAGGGGACTCTAACTTGGGGACTGTCCAATTTTGCCATTTGTATTAGTGTGGGTCAACTAGAGAAACAAATCCAGAGACACTCATATGTGTATAAGAAAGAGCTTTATATACAAGAGTAATTGAATATTGAGGAAACATCTCAGCCCAGATCAAATCCCTAAGTCTGATATTAGCACACATGTCTGATATCAATCTATAAATTCCTCACAAAACACATGATGCCAAATGCAGGAAGATCACAGGCCAGTGGATGGAAAGTCTTGTGGATCCTGTGGTGTTGTGAGCATCTCAGTGCTGGCAGGGGTCTCTACGTGGCTCCTTCAGCTCTAGGGCTCTAGTGTAGCCTCATGTGACTTGTCAGCAAGCATGTCTCACAGGGAGAGAGTGTCCCGCCTCCAGTGAGCTATTTATCTTCTTAGCACCTCCAAATGAGGTCATCAAGCTGCAATCTGATTGACAGGCTAAACTCCACCCCTTCACTCTTAAGTCTCAAATGGACAACAGATGGTGTAACTACCACACCATTCCTCTGGCTGTAGGAGAGCCATCTTAGAAGCAGGAGCAGAGAGAATCGCCGATCATAAAGAGATTGCACCCACCAGCGGAGTGTGTGCAAGATGCCTATCTGAAGTGGCGGGTGCTTTCAACGCCGCAGCGTGGAGACTGTGAGACGACAGAGCAGAGGAGCCACTCTGAGGACAGCAGATAGCAGTGCAGAGGTGAGGAGGTAGTGAGGCAGGGTGGCAAGTGGGTGTCCTGGTACACAGAAGGACTGTGTTGTGGTAACTTATTAAATTCCCTATTAAATCCCCATGATCATGAGTTTTATGTGTGTGCTGTATGGCCATCGTAATGGATTATTGGAGTACAGCACTGTGGGAGGACCAGATGGTGTCAGAATAGGGCAAACGAAGGATGGAGGGGGAAGGCATCTTTGACCCTGCCTTGTGGCAATTGGCCTTGGGCTGATGTGGAATTGGATTCTCCTTCTCCCTCCTGAAGCCCCAGGAGTCAGATGTGGCCCCATGCCATTTTCCTCAATGACAAAGATGCCTGTCCTCATGAAGGTTACCCTCTAGTCAGGGAAAACTTGAGCTCGGCCTTAAAGAATGAGTATAACTTAGACAATCATATAACGAAGAGAATTCTAGGCATAGGGAACGAAATTCTGGTTCACTTGAAACCAAAAAGCCATAGGAACAAAGGAGTGGAAAATCTCTTCATTAATCTAGTTTGTTCAACTTTGTAAATCTAAATATGGACTATAATTAAAAGCCTGATTACATGGTAAGATGAATTATTTATAAAATATAGAATTAATATGGGGGCTTTTGATTAGTAATTTAAATAAATGTAATGGATTATCATTTTTCACAGTTGTATTGGCATATAATTTATATATCATACATGGAATATTATTGTCAATCACTGTGTTCTAAATAAATTATATTATAAAGATTCAAAATAATTATTTGAACATCTTTTACTGGCAATTTTCTTTTTAACATGTGTTTATTCCCAGAAATATTTTGTTAATGGGATAATGAGTGATGGTTATTCTGAATAATTATCCCTCTCACATTAAAAAAAATTTTTTCCCTCTCACATTTTTAAAGACTGTTATTATTGCTACTAAGTGTCATTGACTTGTTTCCAACTCTTGTCAGAGTAGAAATGTCCCATTGGGCTTTCTCAGCTATAATGTTTAAGGGAGAAGATTGTCAGGTCCTTTCTACAGTGGAGTCACTCGGTGGGTTTGAACTGCCAATCTTTCAGACAGTGGCTGATTATTTAATCATTGTGCCAACAATGCATCTGTAAGGACCTAGTTATCTCCCATGAAAACATTAAAAACCAAACCCACTGCCATCGAGTCAATTCCTACTCATGGAGACTCTGAGCTACAGAATAGAACTGTGAAAGTTAGGTTTGTTGTACCTACTGGCCAATAGGAACATGGGGGTTAATCTGGTGGTGGTTTGGAGGACAAAGAGATAAAGGGCTGTACAAGGCCTGCCCACCTCTCTCTTGCTCTCTGGCGATCGGCTCAGCATGCTGCTGCTTTAGGTAGAT
>NW_022107431.1:50084212-50090060 GCF_000313985.2 Echinops telfairi | reverse complement strand
TCTATCTGGATGTCTATCTATCTATCTAGCTATCTATCTATCATCTATATCTATCTATCTATCTATCTATCTATCTATCTATCTATCTATATCACATGTCTTGGTTTTGTTTTTCTAAAGAACCCTGCCTAACACAAGAACGGAGCTCCCAGGGTTTTCTGGCTATAGACTTTATCTACGAAAATCACCAAGCCTTTCTTCTGGGTGTTGCTGGCTGGATTCCAACTGCCAACCTTTTGGTTAGTAGCCAAGTGTAAAGCCTTTGTGCCAGCCACTGAATTCTTGTGATTATGTTTTTGTTTTGACATTCCTATGGCACATGTGTGCCATCACCTCTGAAAAGAAACTTAACTGGGGTTCTGAGAAGAGACAAATTAAAAACAACCTTAAAGCTAGTTTTATACAAATAAGACCCTGAGAGTAAAGAACATACTCTATCAAAACTTTCTGTTAATTTTTTCCCAACAGTTTTATTGGCAC
This sequence comes from Echinops telfairi, assembly GCF_000313985.2. Classification (NCBI taxonomy): domain Eukaryota; kingdom Metazoa; phylum Chordata; class Mammalia; order Afrosoricida; family Tenrecidae; genus Echinops; species Echinops telfairi. The sequence continues at coordinate 50,089,580 of NW_022107431.1, read as the reverse complement.
ATCATTTATATATCATACAATTCAATAATTCAATCTTTTGATCATATCAGGAAGAATTGGACAATATCACATCAATTCTAGAACACCCCCCATGGTTAAATCATTTTTAGAATGAGTTGTGCAATCACAATCATTTCTAGTGCTCCTGTCCCCTCCTACCTTGTTTACTCCCCAAATCCCCTGTCCTCCCTTTCACCCCTACATCCCCTATAAAGCCTCGTATCAGTTATTATCACTATGCATCCATTTCTCCTGTGCTTCACAAACTGGGAAATTGGTTAATTTTTTTTTAACCTCATAGTCTTTGAGACGACCCACACTAAACTTTAGACTTAGGTAGATGGAAAACTCTGATTTAAAAGAGCATCCATCTACAAGTCAGAGGAGACAAAGAGATGGTGTCCTTTCACTTGAACAGTATTCATCTACTAGGAGGGGAATGACAAGATCTTCCTCTATAAACATTTTCAGGGGATGAATACATACAGATAATTTATTTCTAAAAGAAAAATAATATTAAACTGAAAACTTTGGAAAATGAGCAGCCGATTCTTTTTCTCCTTGGTCCAAAACTTCTCATTCTAGGCTTTGCTCAGAGAACAAAGCCCTAATGTGATGCTTGTCTATTTTCCAGTGTCTAGACCTTGATGACTCGGCTTGCTGCTACATTCCAAGAGTTCTCATCCCAATGAACATTTCACTCTAAGAAGATTCCTTGGCTGCCAGAGTGTTGTTGCTCTATCAATGGTTGACATATCTTGGGATCTAGCCAGGCCTAACACAGGGTGGGACAGGCTGTCTGGGAGAGGCTGGTGAAACAGGCACCAAGGAACAGGTGCTGTGGAAAATGCCATGGGAAGAATAGGTAGCCGGGCAGGATGAACTCTGTAGATCAGCGACGAGCCATGGGTGGGGTTGGGGGTCCATCACAGGGCTGCAGGGTGTGCCAACATAGAATTCTGACAGGTGGTTACATCCTGGGATCCAACAAAGACTCAGCTAGGCAGGACAGATGGGGAAAGATGGTCAGTAGCTCATGGTTAGGTTGATCATCTCTGGAAGAGATCCTGGTAAAAACACAACAGAGCCCGGAGCTTTGGGTGACTAAAGCAGTGGTTCTCAACCTTCCTAATACCGCAACCCATTAATACAATTCCTCATGTTGTGGTGAACCCCACCCCCCAACTATAAAATTATTTTCATTACAAAATACAACTTTCCTCTAGTTCCTAAATACTTCCTCCGCCCCCCACTATCATGATTCAAATTCTACCTTGCAAGTCTGGCTAGACCAGAGGGTGTACACTGGTACGGATGGGAACTGGAAGCACAGGGAATCCAGGGCGGATGATTCCTTCAGGACCAGTGGTGTGAGTGGCGATACTGGGAGGGTAGAGGGAGAGTGGGTTGGAAAGAGGGAACCGATTACAAGGAACTATATGTGACCTCCTCCCTGGGGGACGGACAACAGAAAAGTGGGTGAAGGGAGACGTCGGACAGGGCAAGATATGAAAAAATAACCGTTTATAAATTATCAAGGGTTCATGAGGGAGGGGGGAGCAGGGAGGGAGGGGAAAAAAGAGGACCTGATGCCAGGAGCTTAAGTGGACAGCAGATGGTTTGAGAATGATGAGGGCAATGAATGTACAAATGTGCTGTACACAATTGCTGTATGTATGGACTGTGATGAGTTGTATGAGCCCCTAATATAACGATTAAAAAAATGAAACAAACAAAAAATTATTTTCATCGCTCCTTCATCACTGCCATTTTGCTACTGTTATGAATCGGGAACCCCTGTGAAAGAGTTGTTGGACCCCCAAAGGGGTCACAAGCCACAGGTTGAGAACCGCTGGACTAAAGGATTCAGCATGTTGACAAGGCGAAATCCTCGGCACGCAGAACCCCATTGATCAGATCCTGCCACAGAGATGGGCCCTCAAGGAGGCCTGAGAGCAGCTCACAGAAGGACACATTCTCCTGTGTGGTGTCAGAATGGCTAGATGCTTGGCCATGGCATGGCTTAGCAACGTGAAGACCATGGGTTGGCCAACTAATCAGTGACGAGGCACGATAGTCATCCACACTAGGGACATTGAGTTTTGGTGATTTTGTGGTAAGCAGCTGCTCAACTATAAGAAAGACCACTAGAAAGCAATCTAGCATCCCAAAGTTCATATATATAAACATATCTAAACGTACAGAACCACATCATACAGAATATTTTGAGCTAGGATGCTGTAAACTCGATGTCTGGGTGGAAAAGAAAAGTCTCGATGAGATGTCATTCCTAATATTTTGCTGGTTTAATCAGAAAATGCTAGTATGCTCATGACTGGTCTCAAATAGAAGAAATCTGAGTAAATAGAAGCTGTGGCAGTAGTGAGCAAATCCACACACAGGTATACACATATGGAGATACAGAGCCAGGATCCTGGTGGCACAGTGGTCAAGCACATGGCTGCTGATACAAAGATTGGCAGCTGGATCCCACCAGCTACTCCAAGGCAGGAAGATGAGGCGGTGTGTTTCCATGAGGATTTGTCAAGGGCTTTCAACTTCACCTTCTATTGGATGCAGGTGTATGGCTTCCATATTCATCTGTGAGTCTCAGTTCATCCCGGAGTCTTTAAATTGTAACTGCTTGGCAGAGTGAATTTCTCACTCTAGACACATGATGTGTGTTTGAGAAAATGACAGAAGATGTCTTCTGTGGGCCAGTTGGGTTGAGGGCAAGCAGGAGTGAAAAGGAGGGAGGGAGGGAGGGAGGGAGAGGGGAAGAGGAGGAGGAAACAAAAGCCCTTCCTTTCTCTTTAGAATGGAATCGAAAACCCCAGAATAAAGCATGAGTTCCAAAGTGAAATGTGTACACGTGTGTGCACGGATTCTGGGGTAAACCATATATTCAGGGGAAAAGTCTGGCCCTACTGCGCTGCCAGTGGAGCAGGCAGGCAGACCCTGGGCTGGCAGGGGGAGGTCACTGCTGAGAAAGTGAAGCCCTTTGTAGGGGCAGAAGCGTTTTAGGAGTTCAGGGGACAGAAGGGGAAGATAGGCGAGGAGAAAAGTGGAGAAAGGCGATCAAAACAGAAGAGTTAACCTTGGGAGTTCAAGTGGAAAAAAGAGGACAAGGACGTGACATTCAGAATTTAGTCGTGTGCAGTCAGAGCCACAGAAGTCCGATCAGACAAGAAATCACCCAGAAAGGTCAACCAGGTCTCAAACGCTTCTCTGGGCGACAGAAAACAAAGGAAAGAAAACGCCAGACCGCGAACAGCCCCAGCTTGGTTCGCACTAGTCTCGCCAAGGGAGCCCAAAGCGCGTGCGAGGCTGCCGACCATCGGGGCTGTGGGCGGAAACTGGGGGCACAGTCTGACCCCCAGCTGAAACCAGAGCTGCAGGGCGGGCAAAGGCAGCGGGTCGGGGCCGAGCCATAGGCCAGGGGTGGAAGGAGCAGGCAGCTCCCCTGGGAGGTTTGTGTTGTGGGCTGCAGCAGCTCTGGAGCACCCAGGAAGGCTGCAGCACCAGGAGCCCGAATCCTGTTCCTGGGTCTCAGCGCCTGGGTCCAGGCAGGGGATGGTGCCGCCCCACTGGAGGGGCCGGACGCCAGGCCTCTTCTGAGCTGCGCAAGGGGTTCTTTGCCCCTCGCCTTTTGTGGGTCCCGGCTCAGAAGACCCAGGTGAGCAGAGTAGAACTGCCCCTTAGCGCCTTTAAGATTGTGGCCTTTTGAGCCCCTGTGAGCCCCATCTTCCCCGGTGTCTCTGTGTAGGTTTGGACTGCCAACTTTTGGGGTTCGTCCCAAACCGAAACCCCAAACTCGCTGCCATTGAGTTGATTCCTTTGGATTTCTGAGACTAACACTATGAGAGCAGACAGCTTATCTGTCTTCCGTGAAGTAGTTGGTGGGGTTCGCTCCGAAGACCTGGTGGTCCGCACTACATTGTGTGGTCCCCTGGTAGTTGAGCACTGAACCATTTACACCCCCGAAGGGCGCTCTCCACCGCTCTGCCCTGCTTCAAAAGGCAGCTGTCAGAGGAGATAGACCCAGGAGTGTCATACCTGGGAATCGAAGCAGTCATTTTTGCCTCAGGCCTCCATTGTTCCCAGCCCCCGAGCAAGTCCCAAGTCTGAAGTTTGGGCAAGTGACTTTTTGAGGATGAGGTGCGTGGCAAGTCCAAGAACATGCCTTGGACTTTCAGGGTTTCAGAATAGTTATGGCAGGTAAGCGAGCCTCTTCCCACTACACAAATGTTGCTGGAGTCCGGGTTCTTCTAAAACAGCAGTTCTCAACCTGTGGGTCGCGACCCCTTTGGGGGTGGAACAGCCCTTTCACTGGGGTCGCCTAAGATCATTGGAAAACACATATTTCTGATGAAGACTGTTACCCATGCTACACCATGCTACAAGACAAAATTTCATTATTTGTAATTAGAAATAAATATTTCACAATATATATTTACAGTTTTTGTGATTAATCACTATGCTTTATGTTCAAATTGTAACAATGAAAATACATCCTGCATATCAGATATTTACATTATGATTCATAACAGTAGCAAAATTACAGTTATGAAGTACTAGCAATGAAAATAATTGTATGGTTGGGGGTCACCACAACATGAGGAACTGTATGAAAGGGTCGAGGCATTAGGAAGGTTCAGAAGCACTGTTCTAAAATTTCCTGAGTGAGTGAGTGTGAGAGAGGGAAGTATTGTCAATTAACTCATATGCCGAACATTTAAAACACATGGTAAACCAATAGCATCCCATCTGTTTAAAGTTCCTATGATGTAAATACAATGTCAGCTTACCAGTCACTGTTGTTCATCCTATTTCCTTCTCTCTCTCTCTCTCTCTCTCTTTCTCTCTCTCTCTCTGTCTCTTTCTCTTCATGCCCTAAAGCCCTGAGTCCTGTCTGGGAGCTCAGGCAATGCCATCCGATTCTACTTGACGGTGACAGGGGAGCTGATGTGAACACTGTGAAGGATATCTGGAGAATGGAAATGGGGACCCTCACGCCCAGGATACTAGTCTTGTGAAATCTAGGAAGAGAATGTCTGCAGAGGGAGAGGCTGGGAGGAGGGTGAGCAGAGCTCCAGGGCCGGGTGACTGGGACTTTGGGACTCACTAGGGAAGTGACGCTGCTATCTCCAGCTACTTGCTTCCATTCAGGACGAAACAGTAAAGACGAGTAATCAGGAGCCTTTGCTTCAGGATCGTAGTCATTTGAATAAAGATATAAGCATTACGAATCTCCCAACATAGAATGGCACAAGAGGCAGGGCTGGCAGCCACATTTTGAGGGTCCTGAAGAGGCTGCTTTTTCTTGCTGGCCCTTTTAAGAAAAGCAACACTGGGTGCACGCAAGGTC
>NW_022107431.1:50082450-50083548 GCF_000313985.2 Echinops telfairi | reverse complement strand
TTCTTCATTATATTAACAACACCGCTCCTGCAAGTTAGCGCCTCACAATTGATTATCGAGAGGCATCTGCTGAAGCGGAAAACTCAAGTCAGCGCATTTGCACCTCCTTCTAGTGTGACTAGCTGGAATGGCTCAATAGCAATGCAAGCATCGGTCAAACTCCAAGTGAAATGGGGGCTGAGTAGCCCAGAACTGGAGCACAAAGGGTTCCAATCCGCCTGAAGAATTCCTGAAAGGAGCATCACCACAGAGTGAAATAGGTTATTGAGGGAAGGGTGGGATCTACTTCCCTGGAGGTTCTTAAAATAATACAGTGTCTCTTCTATAAAGGAAATTTCTGGAATTCTGACCCAAGGGAGACCCAGCCTCGGTATAGCTTTGTTCTTATGTCATTAGTATTCTGCTTAAAGTGTCCTTGGCTCACATGTGCACACGTGACATTTTGATTACTTCATGTCTTGCTTGCTGGTGAAAATTATGGCGGGAGAGTCAGAAACTCCATTTCAGGGTGGTCTAGTCAGGCATGAACTTACTTTACAATGTCTTCCTACCTGGTGACTCTATCCTGGAAAATAAGACAGTTATAATTACTATACTATTATGATGATTATTTCCAACAGCTTTGAGCACTATGTGTTAGGACTGTGCGAGATGTTTCTACTCATTACCTCCTAATATCCAGAGATAGATGTTATGTTATCCATTGAACAGGTGTTTAATCTGAGATTTGGAAGGCAAGTAAGCTGCTGCTGGCTCTACAGACCCAGGTTTTTCTGACTCTAAATAGAGTCTGTGCTTTTATGTACCATCGAAAAGCTAAAAACAAAGTCCACTGCTTTAGACTTACAGCAACTCTGAATCACTGAGTAGAACTGTCCTTTGGGTTTCGGAGGCTGTTCGTCTTTTATGGGATGGGAGCAGTCAGCTTCATCTTTCTCCTGAAGAGCAACTGGTGGTTTGAACTGCTGACCTTGAATTGAGGTTAGCAATGGCACTTAGAACCCACTATGCTACCAGGGCTCATTTAAAAAAAATTGTGAGGTTGGCTGTGTTGTCTTAATTAATGTTCTTTATAGAACCTCTCTTCAGGAGAAAGAT
>NW_022107431.1:50060772-50081228 GCF_000313985.2 Echinops telfairi | reverse complement strand
AGTGAATAATCTATCCAGGTCCAGGAAAAACAAAACCCAGCAAATGACAAGGTGTGAATGATGAAATGATGGCAATTTTCTTAAGTGACATTTTTACTGCTTGGCATAATGGTTACTCATTGACCTGCTAACTTCAAGGTCAGCAGTGCAAAACCACCAGCCACGTCCAGAGAGAAAAGTGGCGCTTTCTACTCCCACAAAGTGTTACATTCTCAGACACTCACTTGATGGCAGTGAGACACGTTCTACATTCTCATTACAACCACCAGGAGTCCACAGAGTGACCTAGTAACACCTATTCAGTGACCAATGTTCCAGAAAGGACTAAAATGACGATGTAAACAAAATCCATTAGTTTAGTAATGTACGTTAGAACAAGGCAGATGGTGGAGTTGATGATACTGTGTGAAATGCTGCCTCTCTCAGCAACACTGTCAAAAATGTGCGCTTGTGCTATTTTCTCTATTGAGGAGGGAGTAGGAAGAAAGAGACCTTATTAGTGTCTGTAAGCAGATAATATTTTCCTAAAGAAGATCTAGGTCACAGATAAGCTCTCATTACCTTTATAAGTATTTTTTGTGCATATTATAAATGACAAAAAGCATTTAGCCTCATGATCAAAGAAACAGGTCAATATTATTATGCTAATAATTCTGAGTATATAATATTTAACTTTTGATTCCATTTCTGGTGGTCGTTGGGTCACATGACTATCACCTACAACTAAATAAACCCAAAAAGAACATATCTCATCCTTGTCCTCCTTATAAATCCTGACCCAGGTCTGAATGTCCCCACTGTTGTCAATGGCTCTATTCTTCTCTCAGAATCACCCGGTCCAAACATTCTGTCCTTTCATCCAGTCAAGCACCAGGGGTTTCTTGAAGCAATACATTGCCTTCATTCCCATGAGTACGGGCTGGACAGTAGAACTTAAGCATCACATCTAGACAATGGGAGTAGCTTTATTCATCTCCTGCCTGAAGCTCCTTCCCCATCCCAACCATCCTGATCAGTGGCAAACATTCCTTTTACTACTTACTTGATTAAATGAAATGAGGATTGTTCAGCAGGTATTCAACCAGCTCACTACTCCACTCATTACCTCGTATGCCTTACCTCAGCTAATCAAGGCCTTGGACGGTCTTTCCTTGTGACCATTGTTTCAGCTAGTGTTGCTGTAACAAATACCACAGTATTTGTTTTAACAAAGAGAAGGATATTTTTCACAATGTAGGAGAGTCTACCACTGCCACTGTGTTGATGCCGACCCCTAGTGCCCCTATAGGACAGGGTAAAACTGCCCCTGAGTTTCTGAGGCGTTAGCTCTTATGGGAGTCGAAAGCCCTGTCTTTCTCCCACTAAGCTGGTTTCAAACTGCTGCCCTTGCAGTTGCCAGCCCAACATGTAACCACTACACCAGCAGGGCAGCACCTTTTAAGGAGATTGGAAGTCCAAAGTCAGGACCCTGGCTCTAAATGAAGTCTGACTCTGCCAGGTTTGGGAGAAGGTCCTTATCTCTTGGACTTCTATTCCCTGGTTCCTTGATGATCTCTGTGTGGCTTAGCATGAACCTCCCCCGACCTCTGCTTTCTTCATGTGCTTAATCTCTTTTATATCTCAAAGACTTTGATTTAACACATACGCCACACTAATCCTATTCATTAATCGAACAAAAGGCAACCTATTCCCACATGAGATTATAAACCACACACATTTCGTTAGGTGCCTTTGAGCCTGTTGTTGCAGCCGCTATAGCAACCCCATCCCAATGAAGGGGCTTTCTCTTTTTCACTGAGCCTTGACTTTCCCAAGGAGCTCTGGTGGTTTAGCGGTTACAGGTTGGGCTGCAAGGTCCACCGTTGAAAACTACCAGCTGCTCTGTAGTAGAAAGATGAGGCTTTCTAGTCCTGTGAAGAGTTAGTCTTGGAAGCCCTGTCCGACAGGGTCTTTGTGAGTTGGCATTGACTTGACGGCAGCGAGTTTCTTTTTCCCCTCTGCCAAGTCCAATGCCCCTTTCTAGAACCTGGTCTCTCCTGATGATCTATCTGTTCAAAGTGTGTGAGGCAAGGCACCACCATATGCTTCTAAGGAGCCTTCTGGCTATACTTCCCCGAGACAGGTTTGTTTGCTCTGTTGGCAGCCTAGGACACTCCTATTCTTCACCAGCACCATCATTTGAACGCACCGATTCTCCTGCGGTCTTCCTTATTCTTTCTCCAACTTTCTCATGCTTATGAGGTGACTGACTATACCCTGACTTCAGTCACCCTTACTTCTCCGAAGGACATCCTGGCTCTTTGACGCTTTAAAGACGTCTTGTGCTATAGATGTGCCCAAATGCCTTCTTGGTGAGGACCTTCCTCCTTACTGCCCTTCTACTTTACCAAGTCCTTCTCCAGGGACTGGTCTCTCCTGACCTGTCCAAAGTACATCAAAGTCTCACCCCCCATGCTTCTAAGGAGCACTCTGGTGGTACTTCTTCCCAGACAGAGTCGTTTGTTCTAATTGGCAGCCCATGGGACTTTCAACATTCTTCCCCAGCACCAGGATTCAAATGCACTGGTTCTTCCTCAGTCTTCCGTATTCAATGTTCCACTTTCACATGCCTTTGAGGTAATCGAAGAAATTATTGATTCTGAAAACCAAAACCCACTGCTATCTTATTGATTTTGTCTCATAGCAACCCTCTGTGGGGTTTCCCAGGCTAACATTCTTTACGGGAGAGGAGATTCTTTAAGGGAAGCAGCTGGTGGGTTTGTATGACCTCCTTACAAGCTGTCCAATGCTTACACCAAGCATCACTTGTAATATTTTTCCTTGGAAGAAAAATTGTTAAACAATTTGGATGAAGGTGACTGTTCTATTAACTAAGGATATATCTAGTTTTCAAGTACCAACTATTTGTTAGACAAAGACATAAACTTATTTTACTCTCGCAATAATTCTCTGAAGTCGATTTTATCATCCTCTTTTTTTCGACTAGGCAATGAAACTGAGGCTTGGTGCAGTTGAATTATGTGCTCAAGATCCACAAGTTCCAGGTGGTAGTGTGAGATTAGAAGACTGTTTTGTGTCATCTTAATAAACCCTGTAATCTTTTCTCTTTTTTTCCCCTGTGATTTTTTTCTTCTCAAGAGCTGTGAGCTGTTCTGAACTGAGAGCTTCAGATTAGCACAGAGTCTCCTAAGGAGAGCAAAGTCAAGGGCCTGGCAGCATGGTTGATCATGCTGGGGAGTTAAGCAGACCCATGGGAAATATGCTACATTTGCCAGGTATTAAATTCACATATACTTTTGGATCTATTTTGGACATTTAATCGCGTTCATTGTTTTGTCTTGTTTATTTATGGGTTAGCACTACACTTTGGGGAATCATGGTGGCACAGTGGTTGAAGCACTGGACTGCTCACTGAAAAGTCTGAAGTTCAAACCCACCAGCTGCTCTGAGAGAGAAAAAACGAGACAGGTTGCTTCTGTAAAAATTGACAGCTTCAGAAACCCTATGGGAGAGTTCTCCCCTATCTTACCTGGTTGAATCGAATCAGCATGGGCTCCACGGCAGTGGGGTTTTATTTGGTACCACACTTTGAGGAACCCTGGGGTGCAGTGGTTACAACACGTACTCGGCTGCTGCCACTAAGGTTTGCCGTGGGGACCCACACAGGAGAAATGTATGGTCATTTGCCTCTGCAAAGACTGCAATCTTGGAACACTTATGAGGCAGTTCTCTGAGTTTTTGAAGCTTTTTCTTTCACTTCCTCTTAGAGTCTCTCATTACACATCCCCCACCCCCACCCCCCATCCCCAATTTTCTCTCTGGCTTTGGAAGCAGCTTATCTAGTTCAAACCATTATTATACTTCTTTATGTGGTTTTTGTCTCATTTGTAGATTACATTGGGGAGAGTTGGCTTCCTGCAAGTAGTTTGAGTTGTTCTGACATAGAGCATGGGGGGTTTGGTGCTCTGTGATCGTTTGTACTTGCCATCATCAGGTAGATCTGCGTGTCGATCATTGAGTGATCTCCCGCTCCGCCCATTCTCGGTGTTCCTGCATCTCAGTTTCCCTCCCTTTCATACAGCACGTGCCAGGCTCGTCACTCATGAGGCCATCAAAGGCCTTTGGAAACATGGGAACCAAGCGGCCCACACGTTCTGTGACAGGTAAAGTGTTCTTTCTCCCCTGCCGTCATGGACTTCATGCTGGGAGGGTTTTTATCGCTCTCTTTTTTTTTTCTCACCGCCGTTTTCTAAATGTCTAAAACAGTATTTGCCACATAGAAGCACCCAAAGTTTGTTGACTCAATGAATGAAATACCCAATAGAAGTGGTTCTTCGTAACTGCTGGTTCCACATGTGTGCATACTACCAACTGCAGACTGAAAATAGTAAAAGGGGTTGGGGTTGGGGGGAGAGCAATACTGAAAAGACTGCTAAAACCCAAACCAAGCTCACTGCCATCGAGTCAATGCCAGCTCACAGTGACCCTATAGGACAAGGTAGAACTGTCCTCGGTGAGTATCTGAGACTGACTCCATACGAGAGTAGAAAGTCCCATTTTTCTTCCAAGGTGAGGCTGGTGGTTTCAAACTACTGACCTTTCAGATTGAAGTCCAACACACAACCCCCTCTCATATTAGTCCCATACACCCTATGTTCATGCTCCCACTCAGTCATTGGTGGGAGATACAAGCGCTATGGAATGAAGAGCCACACCAAGCAACTTCCCTTTGCCACACAGTCTCTTGCCACAGACCAAGCATCTCAGGCTCCTGAAAGGACTCATTACACTTCTCCTGTGTCTCCCAGTCCAGGGATTTCACATGTAAAATGTCCAATTCTGGTTAGCATTCTGTGTCACTCAATTTTTTTTTTTTTGCCACTCAAATTTTAAAAACTCAAGTCTGCTCCAATTTTTCATCAGGCATGGCTGAACTATTTGGTACCGGGTCGATGCCCTGATTGAAACACCGGGCTTTCAACTTATGTTCCCAGGCAGAAGAAAGCAGCTCTGGGCGTTTTGTTGTAGAAGATCCATTGAGAAGGGGAGCATTGTGAAGAATGCAATTACCTCCCCACATATGCTATACTGCATTAGAGTATTAATAATAAATGCCTCAGGCTTTATGAAAAATAAATAGCCGTATTCCTCCTTCCTTCTTATTAGCCAAAGCATCACGACTGTCCTGAAATTCACACTCACTCACACAGCGATGGCTCCCAGACTGCTTCTTGGCAGATGGATCCTGCCTGAGCTGTCACGTTGATGGAGAAAATCCAGGCAGTGTGTGGGTTATATTGTCAACGAAAAATCAGCAGCCCTACGAACCGTCTTACGAAGCGGGGCGCCAACTGCGCAGGGCTCTGCAGCAGCGTGACCGTGCTTCCTGGCAGCGTGGGCTGCAAAGGGCGTGCAGGAAACAGTCACACTGTGGGTTTGCATGGAGCTCAGATGGCCTCTTAAGAATCTGCACGGCGAGTTGAATTGTGCTCTGGCTACCAGGGTTTTCGTGAGCTTGTTTTAACCCACACAGACCCATATGAAGCCTTCCCTGAGGGGAGAGGGGGATGTGTGTCTTAAAAGTGAGTTGTGGTTCCAACTGTGGGGCCATATCCTTGTTTCCTCCCCTGTGAAAGGTGATGGCCAACGTCACCCGACTTTATTTTTATTCACCGTGAGTCACTTGCCGGTCCCACTTGATTAGTAATGTTTTCTACGCCGTCCTCAGAAGCAAGTGGGAAAGTTCAAGGAAGCCCTGCCTAGAACGCAGGGGAAGGACCGCAGTCTGGACCCATTTGCTGGAGCCATTGCTGGAATCCCCGGGCAGCAGCACTGGAGATAAACAGATACACAGATGGCAAATGGTTCTCCAGAAGCCTCAAGGAGCGGATTTTCCTTTGTGTTCCAATCGACTGTTACTCTGCTATGGAGAATGCAGAAAACAGGCTGTGAACTCTTTCCAGCTTGCCCAAACAGGTCACTCTATCTAGAAGGTGGGGGGTGAGGGAGCGGCTGGGAGCGCCCGCCCACCTATGTACTGGGAACCAGGGTTTGGGTCTCTTTGTGAGAGAGAGGAAGTGGGGGAGGAGAGAGGAGCCCTCAGCCAAATGGTGGGGGAGCAGCCCACTCTGGGAAGTGCCAGCATGTGGCCTAGCCCCCCATCTCCTGTGTGATGGCTTACAAGGCAGATGGAGGATGAGCAGGGTGTTTCCTCTGGACAAACTGCAAGGAAGGGCAGAAAAGGGAACTGCTGGTTGCTATGCAGTTGCTTTGCTGTTGATAGGAGAGCCCCCGCCAGACAGCACGGGGGGCCGGGAACGTTCCCATTATTCCACAAAGGCCCCAGTTTTCCGTAACAGAAGCCACTTATGCTCGTTTTTTTCCCTCCCCCCCTTTAATGACAACGGTTAGTGGATGATGTAAAATGTACCGTCTTTTCTAGGAGTGCTGCTCTGTTTCTCTATTGTCTGGCCACCCCTTCTTAGGAGCTGTAACTGTCATCATTTGGCTTGTTAGAAATGAGCTGCCTGGTTTGTTTGTTGGTTTGTTTGTTTGTTTGTTTGTTTGTTTTTCATGCTAAGCATTCTCACCCCCACCCCCACCACCCCATGTAATGGTCATACTTTTAAAGTAGCTCAGCTTTTTTTGCATCTGAAGGTCATGGTTTAAGAGCAGATAGTTTTGCCTCATCCTTAAATGGTGAAATGCAGGCTAACCGGATGTATAATCCAGTGTGGATGAGGTGTGCCTTTTCCAACGGGTGAGAGCAGGACAAGCGAGTCAAGGAGAGGTCTTGTATAGCGGTGGCCATATGACCAACACCAAGTTTACCCAAGCTGAATTCTTTTCTAGATTCTTCCCACGTCTTACTTTATTAATTCAGTAAAGACCTATCAAGAATGCACTCCATCCCAAGCACATGGTTAAAGCACCAGCTGGCCATCATATAGTAATAGCCTTTCGATTCTATTTTCCCCAAAAGTAAATCTGTTTCATTCTGGACCTCATTTTCGGTCTCCACTACCACTAGAAAAATTAGATAGAGTGCCTGCAACTTTTTATTAACATACTTTCGTTTCATGACAAGTTTATGGGTTATGGTTTTGCCCGTGTGCAGGTACCTTTATTCTGCTTACCTTGGATGAGGACATAACTTAATCCACAGCGCTGGAAGCAGGCTACCTTTACAAAGCCATGCTGGTGTGGGTTACAGCGAAGCCTCTCTGCCCTTATCCTAGGCCTGGATGCTGCCTTAGCACCCTGGACTTCTTCAGCATCTCTCTCAAGAACTCCAGTGGAGTGTATAACTATCTGCCTTCCCTGTAGATGGTGACAATTCTCAGGGACTGTCTTGGTCATCCCTGATGTGATGGCAACATCACTAAACAAATTAAAACCACTGCCATCGAATTGATTCCCACTCAGAGGTATCTAATCAAGATAAGGTTTCCAAGGCGACAAATGTTTGCAGCAACAGATGATGTCATCTTTCTCCCTGGGAGCCACTGATGGGTTTGAACAATGGACCTTGTGGGTGGGTAGCAACCTGCTCGGTGCCACCAGGGCTCCTTAGTGGCAGCATACCAAACCAAACTCATTGCCATATAGTTGATGCCAACACACAGTGGCCCTGTCGGACAGGGTTGAACTGCCCCTGAGAGCTTCCAAGACTGTAACTGTGAACTGGAGTAGAAAGCACTGTCTTTCTCCCAAGCAGCAGCTGGTGGTTTTGAACTGCTGATCTTGCAGATCACTGCCAACGCATAACTACTGTGCCGCTAGGGATCCTTGCGGCAGTATAGTCAGCACTTACTAAATGTTTGTTGAAAAAAAAAAAAGGTAATGTTGCAAGTAATATGTAAAACATTTATTTTAGCCCTTTATTTCTATGGTTTGGGGTTCTAAACAAGGGTCTGTTGAGTCTAAGTGTGTACGTATTTTAAATTTTATTATGCTTTTTGATATTTGCTTAGGTTGTGTTGTTAAGGTATACCTTCGGGAGACTCCCATCTGTGGCAGAGTCAAATTGGCTGGCATCTTACCGGAAGCAGCCCCATGGACTTGTTTCATCCACGGCCACCCTCCAACCTTCTGGTAACCAGCTGAGTCCAACGGTTTGTGCCACCCAGGCACATACTGTCAATAGATGTGGCCAAGTCGTTTTCCAAAAAGGCTGAAGCTACCGTTTCTCTCAGAACTCCCTCAATAATGAATTGCATTGATTTCTTTAATGGTTGCCAATTTGGTAAGAATAAAGTAATAAGGACTCCCTCTGGCAGTGAGGAATGCTGAGGTCCTTGATGGGGTGGGTCCCTTACTAGTAAGCCACATAGACAGGAAGCTTGTATTGCATAGTATTTCATTGCCCCGGTTGGGAGAGAGAGACAGTCCCCAAGTTTCTGGGGTGCCTGGTGCAGTGGAGAGGAGGCTAAAGTGAAACAGGAGCAAAAGTCTGCCTGGGGGGCCCTGGGGGCCCATAGGCAGTTGTGGTTGGAGTAATGGCAGTTAGTGTCTCAAATGTAGGCTGCCTGCCTGAGGGCTCGGGGAGGAAGTAGGACCCACAGGGTCAGACCTCCGCTCCCAGGCCTGAGGGACCACTGAGACAGACCAGGTCAAGACCAGAAGGGAGTGCTGAGATGAGTCATTCAGGTGCCCAGGCCTGAGGAACCCCACGTCAGCCGACTGGCACCTGTGCAGCCACTGATGATGCTAACTCAATGCTTTTTCTAGGTGAAGGCAGGGCAGGGCAGGTTCCCTGGGTGGGGGCGGGGATCAGTGGTGAGTGACCAGCAGTAGCTGTAGTGTCTGACTTTGGAGGAAGCTCTCAATTATTCATTCTCATGGGACATCGTGCTAGAGCAGTGGTTCTCAGCCTTCCTGATGCTGTGACCCGTTAATACAGTTCCTCATGTGGTGACCCGCCAACCATAAACTTATTTTGTTGCTACTTCATCACTGTCATTTTGCTACTGTTATGAACCCGGCAACCCCTGTGAAAGGGTCGTTCGACCCCCAAAGGGGTCGCGACCCACAGGCTGAGAACCGCTGTGCTAGATAGAGGAAGGCAGGGTTACCCAACAGGCACTTGGTGTTGCTGTGATTAAGGGAGACCCAGCAGACATCTTCCCTCCCCCCACCCCAGCGCCCAGAACCTCCTGATCATGGACAGGGGCAATCCTATCCCTGATGAAGCCACCAAAGGTCTTTAGGAGCCACTGAGGTTGATTCAGGGCCATTCATCCTGGAAATATGGTGGGGCCGGGAGATGGAAGGAGCGTTGGGATAGGGAGGGTGGCAGTGCTGGCTCTTCCTGGCTCTAGAGGCCTGGGCAGCCTTCTGCTGCTGGCAAGAGTGGGGGCCACGGGTCTTCTGAGCGATGGGAGGAGAGGGAGGCGGCAGTGTTAGGTGACGTCAGCAGGGCCCCCACAGAACACTGTAGGGAGTGAGGTGATATCACCTGACGCTATCTCATGTCATGTTGATTTCACACAATTACTTGGTCTGTGGAGTCAAACTTTTTTATTATGATTGTTTGAGATGAACTTGTTTGTCACCAAAAGACTCCAAGTCCTTTTATTTTTTATTTTTGGCCATTTAGACCAAATGTCGGTGAGAGGGCTGAGGAATCTGGAGGGATCTTTTTTTGTTTATTTTTACAGAAACATACTTTCTAGATTGAGACGGCCCATTTCAATAAATGAAATCAACACCAATATCCTGTTAAATGCTCCACAGCTGTGGTTCTCCTTCTTTAACAGGGTTGATTCGTCAGGAGTGGGGTCCTTCATGGTCTATCAGGAGTTGGCGTCTCTTGCTGTGTGTGCTGGCCGTGTGCTATTGCAGGCACTGGGGTGCTTGACATGGCCCTTCGGCCACGGGCTTGGCCACTCCCACCACGTGGCTGGGTTGTCGGTGCCATCAAGTCAGTTCCACCTCACAGTGACAAGATAACACAGCAGAACAAGACGCCCCAGGTCCTGTGCCATCTTATGTCTGAGCCCGTTGTTGCAGCTGCTGTGCCAATGACTGGGTCGGAACCTGCACATAGGGGATGTATGACCCGAATGAGGGAACTGGTCAATTTTTCTATCCCTGTAGGGGTTCCGCTTTGGGGCGATCAGCAGTTTGCGGTAAGATCCGCATCTCGAAACCAACAGCAGCTCCACAGGAGAAAGACAGGCCTTTCCACTCCTGTAAAGAACTACAGTCTCAGAAACCCACAGCAGCAGGTTTACCTTGCCCTGTTGAGTCTCTGTGAGTTAGCATTGACTCAATGGCAACAAGTTTAGGTTTGTTTTTTTAAAAAACTAGGTATAAAATGCCTCAGGAAACAGGGATCTAGGAAACAGAGCTGTGACCCCAGAGGCAGGAGAGATGGGAGAGAACTGATGGAGAAGCAGTGGGGGCAGAAGGGCACCAAGACCACAGAGCAGAGCAGTTGACTTCCTGGCCTATAGAGCAAGGGCAGCCAAGTATCTTGGGGCAGGAGGCTTGTTGGCAGAGTGAGTTGCCTGCAGACACTTCATACGGAGAGCTAGGTTTGCCAACCCACAGAGCTAGAGCCCAGCGCCTTTGGGGTGAGGCTCCAAGAGGAGCAGTTGGCCCACTGGGCATTTATTAGCAGTGCTGAAAGAACTCTAACATAGTCTGAGCAGAGCAGAGGCTAATGGTCGAGTGGCTGGGAGGCAGAGAGGGTGCCTGTGGGCACGCCTGAGAAGAGGCACTCCTGCAGGGAGAAATGCGGACTCAGATCCTGAATAACTTCCTTGATAAATTCCATATTTGTGAGTATTGCCCTGGAGTTCTGCATGATCATTGTAATAGAGTATCAAATCGTGCTAGAGACATGGAGTGGTGTGGGATATGCAGGTGTGACAGTAACTAAAGGTATCTGGTGAGGCTGTGTCTATGCAGGCAAATCTCCTGCTTTTCTTGGTCGTCCTTCACAGCTGTTGCGTTTGTCACAAGTCTGCTAGTGCCACCTTTCCAATCGCGTGCGCTCTCTTCATATCTTGGTGGCACATTTAAGGATTAGCACACTATTTGAATTTTTCCAGCAGGGTATCGTACACTGAATGAACTTTCCAACCCAAACCCTCTGCTGTGGAGTTGCTCCTGACTCCTAGCCACCAGCTGCGGGTGTTTGAGACGATGACTCTCATGGGCGCTGATGGAGGCTCTTTCTCTTGAGCAGCACCTGGTTGTTTGAAGTACTCACCTAGCAATTAACAGCCTGTCGCTTATCCCAGAGAGCTACCCAGACTCCTTGACTAGATTACAGTCAAGTGGAAGCATCACTTTTTCATGTTCTGGGAAACGAAGAATTCTGTGTGACCCACTTTATTATGATATTTGCTTTATTGCGGTGGCCGGGAACCAAACCAGCCAGACCTTCATGGCCTGTGGTTAATCATCTCATGATGAACGGTTAAGTATCACGGCCTCCTCACATGATTAGTGCTTTTGTTTGACTTCTAATTAGAGAGGCATTGCCTGCATTCTAAAAAAGCATAGCAGCAACTGGATGGCACCTCACATCACAGAGAGCAGATGGGCTGCTGTTCGGTGCCATCCATTAGTTTCCGACTCGTAGAGACTCCGTGTACAACGGAATGGAGCATCACCAGCTCCTGCACCATCCTCCCAATTGTTCTTATATGTGAGCCCATTGTAGCCACTGTGATGATCCATCTTATTGAGCGTCTTCTTTTTTGCTACCTCTCTACCTTACCAGTGGAGCCCTGGAAACATTGGTTATGCATTGGG
Organism: Echinops telfairi; assembly: GCF_000313985.2. Taxonomy (NCBI): domain Eukaryota; kingdom Metazoa; phylum Chordata; class Mammalia; order Afrosoricida; family Tenrecidae; genus Echinops; species Echinops telfairi. The sequence goes on along the minus strand of NW_022107431.1, from coordinate 50,069,462 downwards.
CTGCAATCCGCAAGGTCAGCAGTTCAAAGCCATCAGCCACTCTTGGGGAGAAAGATGGGTTTTTTTCCTCCTGTAAAGAGTTGCAGTCTTGGAAACTCACATAGGCAGTTCTGCCCTGTGCTATAGGATCGTTATGAGTCGGAATCGACTCGATAGCTATGAGTCTGTTTTTTCCCTACTTTACCAGCATGATGTCCTTCTCCAGGGACTGGTCTCTCCAGAGAACATGTCTAAAGTATGTAAGAGCAAGTCTCTCCATCTTTGCCTCAAAGAAGCACGCTGGCCATACAGCCTCCAAAACGGATCGGTTTGGCCTTTTAGAAGCCCATGGTGGTTTCGCTATTCTTCGCCAACACCATGCAGATGGACTTAGGTTAAAATATAATAACTTCTCATTTGAGCTCCCATGTGACCCACTTTAAAGTTGCTTTAGTTTTTAATACTTTCTGCTTCCTGTTTGAATGAGGTGTTTTTTTCTCTTTTATTTGATCCTTGTTTGTGTTTGGCATGGTGTTCTGTATATGAAATCCAGGCAGGTAAATCTATAGAGGCAGTAATTGGATGAATATTGACCTAGAGACGTGGCAGGGGAGGTCGGGGGAAATTAGAAGCTAGCAACAATGAGTAGGAGAAGAAAATTTTGAAATTGATTGTGGTGATGATTGCACAACTCTTCTTAATACAAATGAATGACTAAAATGTAAGAAATATGTATTATATGCCAATACAACTGTGTTTTAAGAGATTAGATAAGAGCTTTCAACAGCAGGGAGTGTATGTGACTAAGGGAGGAAAAGCTCCGACAGAGGGCAACAACGGTGGCATAATTCAAATAATGTAATCAAAGTCCCAGAATGTTATCTGCAAATTATTAAACTGGTGTACGTTTTGCTGTATATATTCCCAACAACAAGATGTATAAAGGCAAATTGTAGAGTATAGGTTGCATAGTTAGACCCCCGCAAAAAATCTATATATATATGCAGATTGTGGAATAAATTGACATTATATTTATCTTTAAACTTAGAGACTATTAATTGACTCAAGCTGTAATAAATAGACTGCAAATGTAAAAGCTTCAGGGATTGCCAAAAATATACTAAGAATTTATAATTTACAAAATAAATTACTTTAGTTCAAGGTTTAAAAAAAACCCACAAAACACAAACTCATTTCCATAGAGTTGATCCGGGCTCATAGCAACGCTCCACAACAGGTAGAACTGCCTCTGTGGCTGCGTTTCCAAGACTGCAAATCTTTACAAGAATAGAAAACCTCATTATTTCCTCTCAGAGTGGCTGGTGGTTTCAAACTGCTGATCTTGTGAGTAGCAGCCCAATGAAAATACTATGCTAAAGAAAATACAAAATTAACAAAAACACCAACCCCAAAACAAAGACAACAGAGTTAGTTCCTTGTGAGTTCTATCACTTCTGAAATGACTAACAAGAAGCAGGTTATTATTTATAACTTTCTCTGGTATTTGCCATATTTTACATCTTTCTATATTCTTTAAAACATGTTTCACAAACTCTGGTATCTACAACTAAAGATACAGTTTATACTTCAGATAGGTAAAGATTGTGTTTGAGTGAAAGCATTTAATAATCTAAAGAGTCAGAATCAACTCAATGGCAATGAGTTTGTTTTTTGTTTTTAAGCACCTTTAGTGATCTCCTGTGCTGTGTTACTTAATTTTCAATATGATTTGTGACAAAAATAAAGAATCAAGTTTAATCTTACTTAAGAGCCTTGCTTCAGCACGCTCAGCCAGCCAGAACACTCTTTGTTTATTCCCTGGATCACTCCCATTCTCCATCATTGGCCATCCCTGGCTTATAGGAAGTGGCTGGGTTTGTTCTAGTTCATTAGGCCCAAATGCTTTGGTTCATAGAGACTCCCCGCTGCTGTTGAGTAGATTCTGCTCTACAGCAACCCTACAGGACAGAGTAGAACTGACTCTGAGGGTTTCTGGGACTGCGCAGTGTTAGGATGGCTCAGCTTTCTGCCAGGGAGTGACTGGGGATCCGGAGCCACTGACCTCTCCTCGGTGAGTAACCCATTGCACGACAAGGCTCCTGCACAGGTAGTACAAATTCATGAATAATTTTAAATACAGTAGAATCCTGGTACTCGACCGCATCAGTACTATTGGATTTCAATGCGAAATGTTGAGAAAATTTTGCATTGGAGCTCAAACAAAATATCGGAATCCAACCTGACACAAATGGTTTTTGTAAGCAAAATGCTGTTCGTTTCTCTGTCACTCTCGGCGTTAGTTGGCATTGTTAGTACGCATTATTGACACCTTTTGCGGTTGTGTTCCAAACATTTTGCTACAATTTTCTTAGTTTTTTGTGGCTTTTTGTACTGTTTTTAGATTTAAAAAGTGGGTCCTAAGAAAGAGCCTTTTGAAAAGAATCATCATGATAAGGAACTGGTTAACCGTGTTATTGATATTGTTGATGATAATTCAGTAAACCCTTTTAGAAAACAGTTAAGGAAACGCCAACAGCAGACCACATTAGACAGATTTTTTTTTTTTTAGAGAAAGTCAGCCAGGTCCTAGTGAAAAAAGGCAAAGAAGGGAAAAACTCCTGAAAAGCAGCTACCAGTTGATTTGATGGAAGGGGATTCCCCTTCCAAACAAGGACTCTCTCTCCATCCCTCCTCTCCGCATCCGTGTCCACAGAGCCATATCCTCATCCAGCTCAAGGTATGGGCCATACAGTTGTTAACATCTTTTTAATGTTGTGTTTCTTATTTAAATGATATTTTTAACTCTGAACATATTTATTTTGAAGTTTCTGTGTCATGTTTTGTATAAAAAGGCAAGAGTAGGGTAAAAACTTGGTGATCTTGAATGGATTAATCCGTTTTTGACTGCGTTGCATCTTGCCGCTCCTTTTAGACAGATTAGCGTCGAGGTTCGGGGTTCTACTGTGAGATATATTATCTATAGTGTCTACTTACTCTTCAGAAGTACCTTGCTGGGGGAGAGCAGGGAGATGCTGTCTGCTGAGGGGTTGCCATGTGGATCTGGGTTGAGGCCCCTCGGAGAGGGAGGTAGATCTGTCAGAAGGAGGAGGCTTACTGATGGGAGGGGCAGCACAGGAGGGGAGAGAGGGAACAGTCACGTTGGGGGAACACAGGTGCATGTGTGTTGATGGGAGGGAGGGAGGGCTGACCTCCGAGTGCGGGGAGGAGAGATGCTTTGGGGAACATTAGGTGGGGAATGTCTTTAGTGTTGTGCAGTGGGTGGGCAGAACTGACCTAGGCCATTTGGGGGTATCATGGAAACCCAGGTGGGGTGACATGGAATTCTGGGACACTGGATCCTGGACCTTTGGGACCCACAGCATGCTCCAGTTGCTGCATCGGCGAGACCCCACATGGGAACCCCAGTGGGCCAACTGGACTCTATCTCAGACACACATGTAACCTGAGGACTTAGTCTGAAAACACATGGTGTCCGGGGAAGCAGAAGACAGCCATACCAAGAGTGGTGTACTGTTGGTTGATGGACAAAGGTCTTGCTACATCAATGCCTGTATGCCGTATTAATATACGTATTATTCTGGCAGTCCTGAGGCAGACATTGTTTTATTTTGCTTATACTTGTTCATATTAGAGTGTATCTCAGAGGTGCATTGCCAGTGGGTGGTCACCCTCTTGAAGTTGTGTTATTTGTTTTTCTGTTTGTTGGTAAATGAAACCCAGCAATGTTGAGCCTATAGGAAAAGCCAATAGAACAAGGATTTCAATGGAAAGTTCATGTCTAGAAAAGAACCATGGAATACCTGTACAGAAATGTCAGATACAATTGATGTATGGTTTGCAACAAGAGTTGTAAGAGTCCCAATAAAATGGGGGAAAAAAGAATAACTAAAAACAGCAAATAAAATATAATTAAATAAATGCCAAAAAATATTGTATAAAAATTTTTTAAAATAAATAAAATTTAGAAAGACTAAAAATTGAAAAAAAGGATAGCGATTATACATAAGTTGATCTTTTCTATCAGAAAAAAACACACAAGATTTCAGTCGGAGGGGGATGTTAAGGGGTGAGGGAGATAAAAGGGACATGAGGTCACAGAGCTCAGGAAGGAAAAGTATGTTTGGAGACTAATTATGGAAGCAATTGCACAATTCTCTTTGATGTGATTGAACTATGAAATGATAAGACATATGTATTAACTCCCAAGTTACAGCAAATTAAAAGGGAAAAAAAAGTATAGATCCAGGGATGTGTTTTGTGCTCACACTAAATACTAGCTCAAATTTAAGAACAATTAGTTCTTGCATCATGGCCCGGCTCAATACTTGCCCTCAGGAAGGGAACACAGACAATATGGGTGCTACAGCAAAGTGTGGCGAAGAATGTAGATGGTGCCTGGCTATCAGACAGAATAGCGTCTGAAGTCTTAAGGCTTGTCTCTAAACAAGCAGCCATTTAAGAGAAATGTCAGTAAGTCCACATGGAAAAAGTACACCATCATCAGTCACCGAAGGATTGAAATCCATATAATCCAAATTCAAAGGGAGGATCAGTAATAGAGCCTAAATTGTGAGAATCCAGTGTGCGGAAAGCTGTGGATGACAGTGAGAGCCCAAGATTCATTTGTGGAACGGCATAGGGAATAAGCCTCCCAGAACTCCTCTGTCTAAAATTAAGGGAAGGGAGGCAAGTGGTCACTACACCGAGTACTTGGGAGAGAGGAGTATAGAAGATCAAAGGCATAAATCTGACCTGAACAGTTAAAATTTTGTCAGTAGATCCCCCCGCTTATGAGACATGTTAGACCTGATCTGGTTTCCAAAATTTTCTGTATTTTGGCTTGTATTGTTTTGCTTGGTTTTTGTTTGTTTGTTTGTTCATAGTAGAGTCTATCTCATGGAGGTCACCCTCCTGAAGCTGTGTTATGTGCTTTTCCATTTTCCATTTTTCAGTAGATGAAACTCAGGATCGATGAAGCTACAGGGACAGCAAGTAGAATAAGGGGCTTAGTGGAGAGGGGAGGACAGTGGTGGTGATGGGGTAACAGGGAGATGATGTCAATGACTCCATGTAGAAAAATGAATGGTTGGAAATGGATCGTGGTAACAATTGCATAATTCTACTTGACATGATTGAAATATGGAATGATATGTTATATGTTTTAAATCCCCACAACAATAACAACAAAAGTACATTTCTTATTTAGGCCATAGACCCTGTTTAATACATTAGAATAACCATGAGGCTCTGCAGAAATACTGTACATATAGGTTGGAATCCATAGAAATATATCCGTTTGCATAACATTTTATACTTTCACATTTTATTTCATACTATATCTCTTAGATGCCATATCCTAAGTTAAAACTATTTGTTCTCTGCCAAATGCCATCCCTCCCCTGAAATTCTTTTATCTACATAATAAGAAGTACATCATATGGTTAAGAGCTAGATTTGACTCTAAGTTCTTTAAACTTACTAGTAAGGACAGTTTGGTTAAGTTACTTGACTGTTCTTACCTTTAGTTTCATCATATAAACTGGAATAATAGCACCTATGACAAAGATCTATTGAAAAATTAAATGAGATAATGCTCGAAGATTCTTTACCTGCAATGCCTAGAGCTTACTTAATAACACTTTAAGAAGAGATAGATTTAAAAAAAAAAAAAAAGAGATAGATTTGATGGGTGTTATATCATGTTTATGATACTGCTTTATAATAACAGCAGCCATACAAATATGCTTGATACAATTGATGTATGGAATGTTATAAGAGCTGCAAGAGCCCCCAATAAAATCATTTTAAAAATTAATAAAATAACAGCAGTTAAAGCTTGCTGTATAATTTATTATGGAACCTAAAAAACCCACTCACTGCCAGTGAGTCCATGTCACTTGTAACAACCCTGTAGGACGGGGCAGAACTGCCCCTGTGAGTTTCCAAGACATAGCTGTCTATGCGAGTAGAAAGCTCTGTTTTTCTCCTGTTATTATGGGACAAGAACTTTTAAATCTATGTTTTATATATTAACTCAGTCAGTCCTAACAATAATCCACTGAAGTTGGTGTTTTTACTAGCTCAGATTTACAAAGGTAGAAACATTTATGTGAATGTGGCACACAGCTAGTGAGTGGCTGAAATTAATGGAAATAATATGGGGTATCTTGTGGATAGGTTTACATGTTGTATATTTCTCACTACTTCAGTGCAATTCCTCCACATTGTAAAAATTTTTTAGTATGAACCACAGGGAAATCTAGGATGTACGCTGAGTTCAAAGATTGTGATGGTAACAAAGCAGGGCCAAAGGTCACTATAAGTCACTGAGCGGTGGTAAATTTGGTTTTTTGGTAAGGTCACTCAATCAGAGTAGTGCAAACAAAGGGCAGAAAGAGGAACGTAACACTGTGGGTGGGGTTTGTGGGGTTTGTGGCAAAGGCCCCCAAGTATTGCATAAATGCACAGGCAGAAAGAGAAAGAACTCATTCCAGGGAGGGGAGTTATCCAAAGATTCCTTCAAGTTCCTGGTATTCCTTTACTGTTTTGTTGGTTTAGACAGAAAAGGGTCTGGTGGCTCTGCGGCTTAGGGGTGGGCCACCCATGGAGAAAGATAAGACAATCTGCTGAAAAACATGAGGCTGTCTGCTCCTGTAAGGACTGAGTACCCTTGGGAACTCTCGGAGTGGTTGTGCTCTGTCCTATGGGGCCACTGTGAGTTGGAATAGAATCCCTGGGTGGCACAAATGGTTAGACACAGAGTCCTCGGGAGCACAGTTAACTGAAAGATGGTGGTCCAAACCCACCCAGAAGAAAAGAACCTCAGAAGAAAGATCTGGTGATCTCCTTAGAGGCTTTGAGAGCCCTGGAGAGCACATTTCTCCTTCAACATGCATGACGTGGCCTTGAGTTAGACTCCAGCTCTGTAATACTGGTTTAGTTTGGTTAGCGTGTGGACATTTGGTGTTGCCATTTTCACTAACTCTTACAATTTGCCAGAAGACTTGGCATCTCTTTGGAAAATGTGTGAGAAGGGCTGACATACCTCCAATTATGCCTTTGGCACAAGTGCCATGTCAGATTGACATCAGGAGAAGAGCCAAGATTTGGAGACTGCATAATGAGTTCTTGCATTGTGTCAAATCTTTAGGTTGGATTAAGCCACCCTCAACATGCCATCAGCAACTTCATCACAACTCAACAAGATCAAGGTTAATAAAGGGAGATTTGCTAACTAACATGATCTCTGATGCAAACTTCTTAATAAGGGGAGCTGGATTTGATGCAGAGTTCTAAGAAAAAACCATTAATGAACCCAGGTCATGCTTGGTAACAAGCTTTCAACATTTTCTCTTTCATTGTTCTTTTGGCAGAAATTATATTTACCCCTACATCTCTGTAAATTGTAGAAGTTTAAATGGATGTTTTGTGGTTTGTGTGTGTGTCTTTGTGATCTCATACTTGGGACAAATGAGCAGATAACACAAGAAGCCAAAGTCTAATGAGAGGAGGTAGGATGCAGGAAGATGTGCACTCCAGCCATTTGAAGAGGGCACAGCAGTGTCCACAATTGTCTTACTGAAAGCCGTTTTATTTGGATATAATCCACATATCATATAATTCAATAGTTCAATCATATCAAGAAGAGTTGTACAATTATTTCTGCAAGCAATTTTAGAACATTTTCTTCATTCTTATACTCCTTATTTCCCCACAATCCCCTTTTCCCCACAATCCCCCCTGCCATGCCCCCAAGAAGTCATTAATCCAGTTACTACCACTATAGATGCACTCATCCTGGATTTAATATACTGAAAAACATACAAAAGGAACCAAAAAGCTAACAACATAACAAAATAAAATGGAGAAAACCCTCAATTGAAAAGGAAGCAGAAAATATTAAAAACTAGATCTTTAAAATGGGTCATAAAGGAGATCAAATGACAAGGTGTTAAATTGTAACCTACTTATGTGTCTGCTGTAATACACTTTCCAATGTGCTCCACATGCTAACAAGGCTATTCATATCCATCACTGTCTTTTAAAGACCGCTTGGCCCCACAGGCTGATAAAAGCAAGAGAAGAAATGAGTTGAGGGTGGAAAGGGTGTGTGTGGGAGAAGTTGTTGCTTAGCAATAGGAAAGCTTCAGTCTGATGTTCTGAATTGGACAAAGGAAATCAGTGAGGACACCATGGAATAAATGAATGGGAATGAATGAAAGAGAGGAGAGCAGGTATGTGGTAAGGGCGAGTTCAGAGGAGAATAAAAAATAAAATAGAAAGAGAAAACAAGCATGAAAATGGGTGTAGTACTCAAATACTGCCCAAAGGGCCAGGCAGTGTTTTGTCCTTTGTACATAGGGTCACAAGCAGGTGGAACTGACTTGTGAACACCTAATCAAAATGACAGGTACTTAACACCCAGAAACATGAATAACAACAGCAACAAAAAAGAAAAGTGAATACAATTCTTTGGGAGGAAAGCAGCAGAAGAAAGATGAACATAGAAGTGCAGGAAGACATTTGCAATGGGAGCTACTTCCTTCCACTCCCACCCCAAATGGTGGGATAAAATGCTCTAGTGTTTTAAGCAATCAGCTTAAAAGTACATAGGGCTTTTAGAGGTTTGAGAGGTCACATCATGGTGATCATGATGTGCTACTGCAGAAATACTTGTAGAAATATTAATA
>NW_022107431.1:50056487-50058494 GCF_000313985.2 Echinops telfairi | reverse complement strand
CAACCCCCACCTCCTTTCTAGCTGGCTACCATATGTATCCCTGGATTTGGTCTGACCCCTGCCATACTACCTGGACCTCACCCCAGGAATGTATGTGTACAGTATCTTTTCCCCTACACCCTGCTTGAATTTTTAAGCTTACCTCATTGTACTCATCCTTTGTGCTTGGCTTACTTCACTTAGCATAATTTCCTTATGCGTAGTATTCCATTTTGATTTTTATATCAGGCTCCAACAATGAAACTCCAAGAAAATGTGATGGACCTTAGATTAGGCAAGAAAATGTCTAACTTCGCTTTTGATTCCCCCAAAGAGCTTATAACAGTGTCCTCTTACAGAGTAGGCCATTCAGTGTTCAGTGAAATGGATTGACACAGTGGCTGTAACAATAGCCTCAAACATAAGAAAGACTGAGGGCAGCACAGGTCCAAGTAGTGTTTTTTTCTGTTATACAGCGGTTCACTATGAGTTAGAAATAACTAGATGGCACCTAACACCAGCAATATGGATATAAATAACCTCACTGTCGCCCAGTGTCTTTGTCACAGTGACTAGTTGTCATCTTATAGACACAGATGAATTTATGTTGCCTGACAGGTGCAGTTATCTCTCTTAAAGGGCTTCTGTGTTTAGGCAATGAAGCTATTCTGTGTGACAATATAAAGATTGACACATGATATTATGTGTTTCTTAAAACCTATAGAGCTATTCACACAAAGAATGCATGCTAATGTAAACCATGAACTTTAGTTAATAGTAATGTATCAGTTAATATTGGTTCAACAATAGAGGAACGCTGTATAGGGGGAGAGAGAGTATAAGGAAACTATATTTTCTGCACTATTTTTCTGTTAAAAATTATTTTTTAAATTGCTCAAAAATAAAGGCTACCTTTCAGCACCATTTTTACAAGAGGGCATCCTTTACAATGTGATGGATAATGTAAATGGACTTTCAGCTATTGAACCACCACTGCATCCTGGAATGAATCCCACTTGGTTATGATGAATGATTCGTTTTATATACTTTGTATTCTATTGGCCCAAATTTTGTTAAGGATTTTTGCATTAATGTTCATTGGAGATATTGGTCTGTAGTTCTCTATTCTTGTGGGATCCTTGCCCACTTTTGGTATGTATCAGTGTTATACTAGCTTCATAGAATGAGTTTTGGGGTTTGCTGTCCTTTTGTGTGCTCTGGAAGAGTTTGGGGTCAATTCCTCCCTGAGTGCTTGGTAGAATTCTCCTGGGAAGCCATCTGGGCCAGAATCTTTTTTAGTTGGTAGTTCCTTGATAGCCTTATCTATTTCTCCTTTTGTTATGGGTCTGTTCAGGTTCTTAACATTTATGTGGGATAATCTGGGGAGAGATTGTTTTTCCAAGTGTTTGTCCATGTCTTCCAAGTTGTTATATTCGTTAGCGTACTGACTTTGTAGTACTGTGTAATTAACCTTTTAGTTTCATTGGGGTCTGTTGTAATAGTCACTGTTTCAACCCTCATCCTGGCTATTGATGTCTGCTCCTTCCTTTCTTTGGTTAGGTCTGCCAGTGGTTTGTAGATTCTGTTAATCCTTCCAAAGAACCAGTATTTTTTTCTGCATTGGCATTTTGCATTGCTTCCTTTTCCCCCCACCCATTTATCTCTGCCCTGATTTTTTTTTTAAAGTATTTATTTTCTTTTACTATTAGAGGGATTATTCTGTTGACTGTTCCAAATGCTGGAGGTTTTGTGAGAGCATATCAACCACAAGTCTGTCTTCCTTTTTTGTATGTGCATTTATCATTATGAAACCTCCACTGGTAACTGCTATTGCTGGATCCCCTAGGTTTTAGTACATTGCATTCTCATTCTCATTCGTTTCTAAAAACTTCCTAATTTCATCTCTAATTTGGGCTAGTGACCATTCTTTTTTTTTAATTTCTTTTTTTTTTAACATTTTATTAGGGGCTCATACAACTGTTATCGCAATCCATACACACATCAATTGTGTAAAGCGCATTTGTACAT
>NW_022107431.1:50055192-50056216 GCF_000313985.2 Echinops telfairi | reverse complement strand
AGTTGTTCATCCACCAAGTGTTCACCCTTTTGGTACGTCAGCTGAACTGGTTGGGGATATTCACATAGGTCAGCTGTTAGCAATGGGACCAATGGTTCAGGGTGTGGGGTGGGGGGCATTGGAGAAGGAGAGATAGGGAGAGGGGAATGGTGAGCCAATGCACTGGGGACAGGGGGAATAGAAAGGGGGCTAAAATCAATGGTGAGGCGGGTGTAGGATCTCTGGTAATGTTTGATCAATTGAGATGCACATGAAAGAAATTACTGAGAGGCGAATGATGGGTGGACATGATAGTGGAGCAGGAGGAAAGAAAAAAAATAGAGAAAACAAGGAAGTGAAAATTATATACATAGGTATAAATATAGATATGTATATATAAATACAGAAAGATAGATATATTTATATATGTAAATTCAATAAGGAAGCAGATGGACTTTGGGTATTTCAGATTTTTAAAAACACAATCTTATCTCCCCTTCAATGTACTCTCCATTATACTTAATACATTTGTAAAATCTGTGATTCCATTCTTGGAAACAGTTTTCAAACTCATCTGTTTGGATGGCTGACAGCACCTTTCTCATTTTTCTCTTCACCTCTTTAAGATGTCAAGTTGCTGTCCTTTCATGTCCCTTTGCTTTCACAGAAACAAAAGGAAGTCACACAGAGCAAGGTAAGGTGAGTCAAGAGAGGCATGCTGTTTTTTGCCCCAAACTGGCACACTGAGATGGCTACATGAGGAAGAGCATTGTCATGTGGCAAAACCAGTCCCCTGTTTGCCACAAATCAGGCCTTTGTGTCGCACACTGTTATGCTATCTTTTTAGAACCACTGAATCGAAAGCTTGATTAACAGCCTGACCTGGCAGAAAGAACTCAAAATGCACTATGAGTCAACATTTTCATCCACTTGGGAACTTGTGGGCCGTCCAGAACGAGGTTTGTCATCAATTGAAATTTCACCTTTTTTAAAATGAGAAAACCACTTATACATTTGAGTTTTCCCCATAGTGCTGTCCTTGTAA
>NW_022107431.1:50053574-50054912 GCF_000313985.2 Echinops telfairi | reverse complement strand
ATGCTTACCTAGAGGCAAGAATGGATACTGCGGAAGCTCCGCTCCACACAGCACAATTCCGGGTTTTCTTGAGAACCCCTCGTAGACAAGTGTACAGTAATAGAAGACTTCAATGCTCTCGGCATTGGACAACCAGAAGGAAACTCGGCAAAGACACAGAAGAACTAAAGACACAGTAACCCAACTTCACCTCAGAGACGTATCCAGAAAGCCCTACCAACGAAAGAAAAATATACATTCATTTTGAGGGCAGATGGAATATTTTCCAAAATAGGCTATATATTCATTAGGTCACAAAGCACATCAATAAATCTGAAAACACTGCTATATTACAAAGCATCTCAGATCATAGTGCTACTCAATTAGAAATCAACAATAAGAAGATCAATGGGGAAAAACTAAATACACGGAAACTGAATAATATCCTGCTTTAAAAATTACTGGGTAATAGAAGAAACTAAAGAGGAAATTTTAAATATATCTTGAAACAAATCAGAATGAAAAGGAAACACATACTTAGAGAGCAATTTATAGCAATCAATGCACATTTTAAAAGAAAAAAGAAAAATCAGAACCTTAGTCCAACATCTCCAATAATTAAAAAATAACAGTAAAATAACCCTATAGCCACTAGAAGACAAGAATTAACAAGATGAAAGCAGAAATACATGAAACAGAAAATGAAAAAACATCAGAAAGACTCAACAATATAAGATAGTGGTTCTTTGAAAAGATCAACAAAATTGTCAAACTACGGGCAAATCTACCAACGAAAAGAAATTGCACCAGCAAGAGTCAAACAACTTTACTCTCAGATCGAGATCATTGTACTCTTGACCATGTTGGACCGGACGTGATGCTCGTCAGTGGCCTTCCTCCTGACCCAGTCTGGCATTGTTCTAGCGGCAAGCAGTTCTCAATTGTTCTATGACAAAAACATTTCCCCTGGCTTTTAAAATACTGGTGGTGGTCTTTTATCTCTTACTCATTATCTGTAGTATTTTTATCTTTACATTATTATTATTTTGTCCTTAACACTTTATTATTTTTTGTTTTTTATTTTTCTCTTGGGTTTTGCAGTTTGTGAAGCACAGAAGGAGTAGATGCATAGAGATCATAACGGATGCAAAGATTTATAGGATGGAGGAGTGGGCCTGGAAGACTGGGAGGGTGAGGGCATTATGGGAGCAGACAATGTATGTGAGAGGGGGGAGGGAGTGCTAGAGCTGATTGTGATTACGTAACTCATTTTAAAAGTGATTTACCCATGGGGGGGTGGAAGAAAGAAAATGTTCTAAAATTGATTATGGTGATTATTGTACAATTCTTCTGGATATT
>NW_022107431.1:50051616-50053408 GCF_000313985.2 Echinops telfairi | reverse complement strand
TAGTCACCGTATGTGTTGGGCTGCTACCTGCAAAGTCAATGGTTTGAAAACACCAGCCTCTCCAAGGAAAAAGAGAAGGCTTTCTACTCTTCTTGAGAGTTCCGGTTTCAAGAACCCACAGGTTCTTAAGCAGTCCTACCCTATCCTACAGTCACTATGTGTTGGAATCAGCTCACTGGCAGTGAGTACTACCTACCTAAACTAACACAAATAGATACAGAAAGCCCTAATAGACCCACACAAAAGGGAAAGAAACTGATCGGGTCATTAAAAAACTCCCAACAGGAGAACATCTGAGACCAGATAGCTTCACTAGTGAATTCTACCAAACATTCAGAGAAAAGCTAAGACTAATTTGACTCCAACTATTCCAGAGTCTAGAAAAAGATAGGGAATTATGAAACATAACTTTAATACTAAAACCAGGCAAAGATATCACTAGAAAAGAAATTATAGACCAATATCACTCATGATCATATGCATACATTCTCAACAAAATTTTAGCTAATACAATGCAATATATACACATATATATAGCCAAAACCACATAAATAATATAAATATAAAATACATCTTGACCAAATAGGATTCATTTCTGGTATGCAAGAATGTTTCAAGATTAGAAAAACAATTCATGTAATATAGCACAAAAATAAAACAAAGGAAAAAATTTGTGAGTTGATGTAGAAAAGGCATTTGATGCACATTCAACAAAATCCAACACACACTCCTGATAAAAACATACAGCAAAATAGAAACAGAATGAAAATTCATCATAAAAAGGTCATGTATACATAGTCAATTATCAACATTACTCTCAGTGGAGAGAAACGAAAAGCCGGTGGGAACCAGGCAAGGACCCCTCTGTCACCACTCCTATTCAGTAATGTGCTGGGAGTTTTAGCCAGGGCTATAAGGCAAGGCAGGAAAATTAATGTCCAAGTTATACTAGATCCAAGTAAAAGTCTATTTGTTTACAGATGATCTGATTTTATACATTGAAAATCCTAAAGAATTGGCAAAATCATTGTTGGGTAGGATCGCTATGAGATGGAACTTACCCAACAACAACAATAATACATGATGTGTTTAAACATTCTTCTAGACCCAGAATGATAGTAGAGTTTAGTGATGATGGATTTTCAGTAGCTATAAAACACTAAGCAAAAAAACAGTTTTAGCAAAAACCAAAGTTGTAAAAGCAAGAACAAATAAGCATTGTATATACATTAGCTAATCCATATTTGTACCCATTCCAAAGAAAAGTGATCCAACAGAATGCTCAAATTATTCAAATCAATCTGTTAAGAATTTCTCAAAAGGCAAAAATGGCAGAATGTTGAAATTTCCTCACTGACCTGTGAGATTAAATCAGAAATCTTACTTATTGAACATTTTAATCCCTGTGTCTGACAAAATACTAATGATACTTAGTTTTGTGTAAATGATTTTTTAATTAGTTGACTCCATAAGAAGTTTAATTACATGATGTACACAGGGTTATCTCTACTTAATATTAGAAGTTTTCTTTAATAAAATGATAATTCTATAATTTAGAAAAAGAATACTCAAATTATAGAACAGTATCATGCATGTGATAGTTACATAATTAAAAAATATTTTATTGGGGGCTAATACAGCTCTTATCACAATCCATGCATACATCAATTGTGTAAAGCATGTTTATACATTCGTTATCCTCATCATTCTCAAAACATTTGCTCTCCATGTAAGCTCCTGGCATCAGCTCCTCATTTTCCACCCTCCCTCTCTGCTCCCCCCTCCCTCATGA
>NW_022107431.1:50046849-50051516 GCF_000313985.2 Echinops telfairi | reverse complement strand
ATCCATACATACATCAATTGTGTAAAGCACATTTGTACATTCATTGCCCTCATCTTTCTCAAAACATTTGCTCTCCACTTAAGCCCCCGGCATCAGGTCCTCATTTTTCCCCTCCCTCCCCACTCCCCCTTCCTTCATGAGCCCTTGATAATTTATAAATTATTATTTTGTCTTATCTTGCTCTGTCCAACATCTCCCTTCACCCACTTTTCTGTTGTCCATCCCCCACGTTATATGTAGATCCCTGTAATCGGTTCCCCTTTCCTACCCCACCCTCCCTCATGTCAACTTGAAGATATATGAAAATGTAGGCATGGAGTCTGGCCTGTCAATCAGGTGACTCCTTGTGGCCATGGCCTTTGCAGAAGGAGGGCCCTGGGAAACTTTCCTTCATTCTCTGCCATTACCTTCCTGCTGGTGGGCCACTCTGAAACCTGCCAGGACTTCTGCCATTGGATCTACAGGACTTTGCACCCACCGGCCTGTGATCTTCCTGCATTCTGCATCATAGCTTGTGGCTGCATGAGTCTGAAGAGGGTCCTATGGACTAGTATTGGAATGATGGACTTGAGTTGGACCGCTGGGGTGTTTCCGTGATACACAATTACTTCTTGATATAAAGCTCTTTCTTATACATGAGAGTGTCACTAGATTTGTTGTTCTAGTCAACCTGGCCTAACACAGTGAATATCACATGCAAGTAAAGTTTTATTAATGCTCATCCAACAATGGTTGCAGCAGTACATGGACAAGGAGCTGCCAGAGGTTCAGACCGGATCCTCAAGAGGCCCTAGAACAAGGGATATCATTGCTAATGCCAGATGGATCTTAGCTAAAAGCAGAGACTACCAGAAAGATATGCACTTGTGTTTTATTGATTATGCTAAGGCACTTGACTTTGTGGACCAAAACAAATGGATATCCTTGAGAAGAATGGGAATTCCAGACCAAGTCACTGCACTCACGTGGAACCTACATGTGGATCAAGAAGCAGTTATGCGAACAGAAAATGAGAATGCTGTGTGATTTTAAATTAGGAACGGTACGTGTTCGGGCTGTATCCTCTCACCAGTTTATTCAATCTGCATGGTAAGCAAATTATAAGAGAAGCTGGAGCACGTGAAGAAGACTGTGGTGTCATGTTTGGAGAAAGCACATCAACAGCCTGCAGTATGATGACGACGCACAAAGAGCGGAGGACCTGACGCACGTGCTGATGAACATCAAGGATTGCGGCGCTCGGTGTGGATTACGACTCAATCAATGTAAAGAAGACCGAAATCCTCCCAACTGAACCAATAAGTAACATCGTGGTAAATGGAGAGAAGGTTGAAGCTGTCAAGGATTTTGTCTTGCTTGGATCCACAAGCAGTGTTCAAGGAACCGCAGTCCAGAGACATGTTGCATTAGGTAAATCTGCTGCACAGTATCTTACTGTCTTGAAAAGCAAGGTGGTTACTTTGAGGACTAAGGTGTGCCTGACCCAAGCCATGGTATTTTCCGTTACTTTCTATGCATGTGAAAGTTGGACATGGAATAAGGAAGACTAAAGAAGAATCACTGCATTTGAATTATGACTCTGGAGAAGATCATTGAAAGTGCCATGGACTGCTAAAAGGACAAAACAATCTGTCTTGAAAGAAGTCCAGCCAGAGTGCTCCTTAGAGGCAAGGATAGCAAGATTTCGTCCTGCATACTTTGGGCACATCGTCGGGAGAGACCCGTCTTTGAAGAAGGACAGCATGCTTGATAATGTGGAAGGACAACGAAAAAGAAGAAGACCCTCAATGAGATGGACTGACACTTTACAGTAATAATGATGTCCAACCAATGTTGGGATTCAAATAATGTTGGTTTGCTAGCCTTATGATTGTTTTATGTACATATACCAGAACATAGTTTATTATTTCATACAGTTAATACTTAAATAAGAACAATACAAGACTAGATTATGTTATAGGAAAGTTTTAAAATATATTATCTGATGAAAAACAATACAGATGTTATTTAAGATATTTCTATGTTTATTCTTGATTGGTGTCCTCACTTGCAATATTCTTTGCATTTATCTGAGCACCATCGGGGATTTGTCTTTTACCATCTTTTCACTTTAGGAATAGGATCACATCCTTTAGAGATACGCCAAGTGGACAATAGCTGTTTGATATATTAGAAACAGGCATCTTCTCTGTACATACGATGTTCATCTTTGAAAAACCCCTTTCCACTTCTGCTGAACTTTAGCAATTGTTCTGAAAATATTTTTTGCTTTTTGACCACTTTCAGGAAGTGCATAATTCACTCAATATCTCATGGGGATTTGGAGCACACAGAGCTGAAACAAATGACCAGGAGACACCCTCTGGTTGCTTGGCACTTTTTCTCTTTACGTTATATATTTGTTTACTGAAGTGACAAATGCAAGGGAATAAAAATGTAGTATTCCATTAAACTTATGATGCATTTTATGAAATGAATAATTAAATATTACAAGCATAATTCCATGTAATTTTTTATACCCATGGACAGAGTGAGCATTACTATGGGTTCTTAGGATATGCTGTCCCATAGATGAAGTAAGCAATATAGATCTGTGATTTCCACAATGGGTGGTTGCTCAGCTGCCACTTTAAAGAGAACACTGATTACAGTGTTATTTAAGCAACCAGTTTACCAAACTCAACCAAAAATTAGGTATTGGTTCTGCAGAATTGGTGTGAATTGGCTGAACTCCACTACTGGCTGAAATATAAAAAACAATTATGGGGATGGCGCAGATCAACTGGTGTTTGTTCTGTGTGCTTAGGTCACTGTGAGTCAGAACGGACTCAGTGGCACCTAACAGCAATAGCAGATCGTAACTGACGGCCGTAGCCATAGTAATGTACACTGATTTAGACACACGATTCTCATTTAACTGTCTCTGGAGCCTGCAGAAGGGAAAATGTGCCTTGTAGGGGTGTTTATGTGAAATTACTTGATGTGACTCTTAAATCCATGTCTCCTGTAACTCCCACCAAATGACTGGGTGGAAGAATGCAAATAGGGTATATGGAACTAATCCGAGAGGATTAGTCAGTTTTACCACTCTACTAGTTATGAAGTGAGCCATTTTAGAAGCAGGAACGAACACCTTCAGAGCCACACCGAAAAAGTAGTTATCAGTTGTGGTAGTTACATAATCAGATGTCAATTTGAGACGTAAGAGTGAAAGGGTGGAGTTTAGCCTGTCTATCAGGCTGCAGTTTGATGACCTCATTTGGAGATAAATAGCTTGCTGGAGGTGGGACACACGCTCACTCCCTATGAGACATTACTGATGATGAGCCTGATGGAGTTATGCTGATGCAGCCAGAGCCCTGGAGCTGGAGGAGCCATGTGAAGGAAGACCCACTCCAGGACTGAGATGCTTACACCGCCACCAGATCCACAAGACTTTCCACCCACTGGCCTGTGATCTTCCTGCATTTGGCGTCATTGTTTGTGTTTCACGAGTCTGAAGAGGACTTTATAGATTGGTATTGGACATATGGGCTAATATCGAACTTATAGACTTGATCTGGACTGGGCTGGGATGCTTTCTTAATATACAATTACTCTTGGTCTAGAGCTCTTTCTTATACACATGAGTGTCTATGAATTTGTTTCTCTAGTTAACCCAGACTAACACACCAGTGGAGTTCCATGCTCAGAGGGATGGAGATGGCAGGAAAAGCACCAGAGATCACAACATTGCCAAGACTTGAGACAGAGAGATACCCTTTCTGCCTAATAGAATGAGTAGAGCTGAATGCCTTTGTGTGTTTATCAGCCTTAAAGGAGCTTTGTAACACTTGCCTTTTCAGGTCAAAGACCAAAGGGCCATGTGGCTAAGAGACCAAGGACCAGAGTGTTGCACTTACCAGTATGGCTGTGTAAAAACAGGTTGGACAAAAGAGCTGTATCCTTAACATTTCTGATCATGATTTGCAAGCTGTTAGCTTCCCTAATAAGCTCCTGAGAAAATGATGCAGGGGTCCTATCTGACCACCTCTGGTTTCAGTAGGGAGAAGGAGAATCCAATTCTTCATGAACTCAACGTCTATGGCCACAAGGCAGGGGCCAGACATGCCTCCACCCTCCACCCTTCTTTAACCTACTCTGACAGTGAGTGTTCCTCCTAATGACTCTACTTTTCTTCTGGGTTCAATAATCTGTTTTAATGTCCGCATAGAACTCACAGACAATAGTCATTATTGTGGGTGGATGGGCAAGGGGCTTATTAGTAAAGTTAACAAGTTACCACAAGTCAGGATCAGTAAACAGTAAGGAAGCAGTCATTGATTCACAGCAATGCCTTTCCGTGTTAATCCGGGTTGACTAGAGAAACAAATCCAGTGTGTGTACGAAGGGGCATTAAAACAAAGAAAATATTGTATATTGAGAAAATATCCCAGACCAATCCAGATCAAGTCCATAAGTCCAATATTAGCCCATATGTCTGATGCTGGTCTATAAATTCCTCTTCAGGCTTAGGCAGAACATGCAATGATGCCGCATGCAGGAAGATCACAGGCTGGTGGGTGAAAAGTCTTGCTGATCCGATGCCAGTGGCAGCATCACAGGGCTGGTGGGGGCCTTCACCTCATGGCTTGCTCAGGTCTCAGCATGGCTCCATGTGGCTTGCC
>NW_022107431.1:50045702-50046749 GCF_000313985.2 Echinops telfairi | reverse complement strand
ACACCAAGACCCACCTCTTCTGCTGGCAGAATCAATAGAGAGGAAGTTCCCAGAATCCTCATGAGAAGGCCACACCCACAGGAAGCTGTGACCTGATTGACAGGCTAAACTCCACCTCCTCATGCTTTTATCAAGTTGGCGTGAAACTGTAACCAACACACTCTCCTCAGCCAACAGCCAGGACTCAACCTCCTGTGGCTTCACCTCACTCTCTGGGGTCTCAGGAGCACTGCCCACCCCTCTTTCTCAGCACAGCTCCTTTGCTTTGCCCCATGTCGCCCTGCCACAGCGTCTGGTGGCTCTGGTCTTAGCCTCTGCCATTTTCGGCAGGGATCTCGGATGCGCTCCTTTAGTAGTTCTTCCTCGATGGTTCTGGGATTCTGTCCCTACTTTGGGGATGACTCTTTGCACGTAAGGGAATGGCAACTATAACAGACCAATCCCTTGTATTAGCGTTTCACACATACTGTTTGTAAAGTCTCTCGCAATCATTTGGTGAGACTTACAGACTCAGTAAGAAATTTCACTTCATGTCGCATCGTGGGTTACAGATTGGGCTGCTAACCACCAGGTCAAAAGTTTGAGGCCACCAGCCATCCCGTGGGAGAAAGGTGAGGCTTTCTCGTCCTGTGGAGGGTTCAAAGGACAATTCTGCCCTGCCCTTTAGGAGCTCTGTGAGTCAGAACTGACTAGATGGCAGTGAGGACAACTCCGAAAGGGAGCCCTGATGGCGGAGTGAGTTATGCATCGGGATGTAAACCGCAAGGTCAGAAGGTTGAAACCACCAGTCACACCGAGGGAGAAAGATGATGCTTTCTACTTTCATAAAGATGTACCGTCTCAGAAACCCACAGTTCTATTGTGTCCTATAGGGTTAGTACGAGTCAGAATGGACTAACGGGCAATGAGAAAACCTCATAATTTTGAGTGTTGCCTGTGAGTTCTGTGTGGCAATTTAATTTTTTTAAAAGATCATTTTATTGGGCGCTCATACAACTCTTATCACAATCCATACATCCATCCATCGTGTCAAGCACATTTGTACAT
>NW_022107431.1:50043559-50045087 GCF_000313985.2 Echinops telfairi | reverse complement strand
CGCTTGTTTATCTTCAAGCCTTTAAGACCCCAGACTTTATAACTTTTGGTAACTAGGAACCATCAACTTTCTTCACCACATTTGCTTATGCACCTATTTTTAAACTGTAAATCTTATAGAAGTATTTGCTTTTAAAACTATGCACCTTTGTAACTTTAAAAAATAATAAATTACAAAATAATATTGACATTAGAATAAATATTATTTTAAAGTTTGTGTATGTATGTGTTTGAGAGAGAGAGAAAGCAAGGGAGAGAGAATTGCATTTCTCACTAACATTAATTAGCCCTTGACATAAATAAAACTTGATAGAAGAAAGTGTCCATCTAATTTCTTATAGGAAACAATCAGGACCAGTCTGCATTTGGCCTTAACTCCTCTGTGTCTTATTATTATTACAGAATGTACACAACGAATGCAGTTTTTAAAATCTGGATTTAAAAAAATCAAGCTTTATTTCACCAGCTAGCTAACAGAAGGGCAGAAGCAGATTGTCATTAAAGTAGTATGATTTAACTGTAATTAGAGATAATAGCTCTGGAACATAATATTGCCTCAAAAATAATCAGCTTTTGGTGTTAGATAAATACCATTATGAAATTAAAGTATTTAATAGAACACATCAAACCAGCTCATGTTTAGAACAGATGCAGTTTTACTAGAGAAATGTATTTTTAGGTACACAAAAGCAGCTTTCCACGTTTAGCTAGGGAAGATGATGTGACCAAGTGCAGTTAATGCTTTTTATAACTAACCTGAAAAGTTGACACTGACTTTATTAGTTAATATCTTACTGGTCAAATTACTGCATTATTTTAATCCATCATAAGTTATAATTTTTTACTTTTTAGTTACACACAAACATGAAGGAACAATGAAAATCATAAAAAGTTTGTTGATCAGTTATTTATTACTGCAAAAAAATGACCCTAATGCTTAGTAGTTTAAAATAACAGCCCCTTATCTGTTCATCATTTTGCAGGATAGCCATGAGTGCCAGGGTCACCTGGGACAGCCCCTCTCGGCTTTCCGCCGCCCCGGTGAGACGGACGCGCATGTGTGGGCAGGTGGCTGGTAGCTCGTATTAGTAATCGGGGTTCTCCATCGTCACGTCTCTCCAGCAGGCTGCTTCCGCCTTGTCCAGCTGGTATTGGGATTCTAAAGCAGGAAGGAGCGGACTAGCAAAGCCTCATGGGGTCTTGTTGAAAAGATCGGGGTGATCATTCCTGTAGCATTTATTGTTGGTCAGAGCAAGTCTCAAGGTCAGGGTAAATGTAAAGATGGGAGAGAGACTCCCAACCCTTAATGAAAAGAGCTAACAGGAACTTTGTGGTCATTTTAATCCTTCAGATTTGGAAACATTACTTTGAGCTGCTTGACATATGACAACTCTCACATGTGTTAAAGTACCGTTGTGATTCACAGAGCTTTCATTGGCAGATCTTTTTATAATCGTTTTATTAGGGACTCATACAACTCTTATCACAATCCATACATACGTCAGTTGTGTCAAGCACATTTGTACATT
>NW_022107431.1:50035919-50042064 GCF_000313985.2 Echinops telfairi | reverse complement strand
GCACAAAAACAAGACAGAGTAGAATCAAGCAACAAAAGAAAATAAAACAACACCAACAAACCTCATTGGCTGATCTTTAGAAGTAGATGGCCAGGTCTTTCTTCCAAGGTACCTGTGTTAGTCTAGGTTGACTAGAGAAACAAATCCAGAGACACTCATGTGTGTAAGAGAGAGTTTTATATCCAAGTCCAGGTTAAGTCTGATATTAGCCCATATGTCCTATCCTAGTCCATAAATTCTCCTATTGACTCATGCCACACATGTAATATTAACGAAAGCAGGAAGATCACAGGCCAGTGGGTGAAAAGTCTTGTGGAAACATCTCAGCACTGGCATGGCTCTCCATGTGGCTCCTCTAGCTCCAGGGCTCTGGCTGCCATCAGCATGGTTCCATATGGCTTGTTAACAGGAATGTCAAGCACAGAGAGTGTGCCCCGCCTCCAGGAAGGAAGAGAGGAGTTCCCAGAACCCTCAGGAGAAGGCCATGCTCACACAGAGACATCATGGTGTATTACTTGATTGACAAGTGTGGTAGTTACATAACCTGGTGTCAATTTGGGAGTTGAGAGGATTAAGAGTTGAAGGGGTGGAGTCTAGTCTGTCAATCGGGTTATAGCCAATGAGGCCTCTATGTGGGCATGGCCTTCCCCTGAGAATTCTGGGAATTCTGGTACTTCATTCTTGGAGACAGGAGACACTTCTCTCTATCTACTCACTCCCTTGGACACATTCTACTGAGAAGCCACATGGCACTATGCTGATAGACCCCGTGCTCTGGGAATTGGAGGAGCCACATGGAGACCCCTGCGAGCACTGAGATGCTTACAATGACACTGGATCTAAAGACTTTCTGCCCACTGGTGTGTAATTGTCCTGCATTCAGCTTCATTGCATGTGTTTTGTGAGTCTGAAGAGGACTTTATAGATTGGTATTGGACATATGAGCTAATATCAGACTTATAGGCTTGAATTGGACTGGGTTGGGATGCTTTCCTTTAAAATTTTTTAAATTTTATTTTAGTTCTTTGTGGGGGCGGATGCTTTCTTAATGTACAATTATCCTTTATATAAAACTCTCTCTTATACACTAGTGTCAATGAATTTGTTTCTCTAGTCTACCCAGACTAATACAATGAGCTAGACTCCATCCCTTTGCTCAACTTGACAGGAGATCATGTAGCTGTCACAGTACCTTTGGGTGGGCTAACATGTTTTGGTTAGCGGCCCATCCCATTAACAATTTGTATGACCTAATCTTACAAAATATAGCTTTATCAAATATATGCTTAAGGAAATTATCAGCTGCTTTTAACCATTTATTTAAACTTATTTGTTATGAAAGTGAATTTAAATATCTTATTTAATAAATAAAAGGTAGGCACAGAGTCAATAAGCAATAATAACAATATCAACTGATGTCAGAGGAATGGAGATTTCACTAGAAAGTGGATGCCCATGATGACAAAGCAGAGCTGTTTATGGAAAGTAAATGTAAAAAAAAAAAAATCAATGCATTTATTGCTGATTGATTATTAGCCCCGAAACACTGTATTCCCCTTCCACTTCCGTGACTTCTAGGTGAAAGAGTAGAGATCTATATTCAGTGGATCTCTCCTTTGTTCCCTCCCTATGGAGACCTCAGTGTTATTCAACTTAGCCCCAGCTTCAGGGGTAGAAACTGATTACATTGAACCACATGTGATCCTTGCTTCCCTCTTGCTAGTCATTAGTTTAGGAATCCAATCTCAAAAGCCATTCTGTGTATGGCATCTCTATGGTGACTCATATTGATGACCCCTATCCCTGAATGGGAAGACATATCTCATGACCCTGGGATGGATTGTCTCTTTCCTACTGAGCAACAGGATTATTGTGCTCTGCTAGACACCTTAATAGCCGTGAGGGGAGACCACCTGCGGTCAAAGCGAACACACAGAGGAAGCTGGAACAAGAGCCTGATGGCCCACTCTTACAGCCCACTTTCCCCCTCGAATTCTTGTTGTGGTATGTAATAAATCCTCTGACTCTTGAGGTCAGTTTCTCACAGATTTTCAGCACTTACACCTAAAAAAATTCTTCCTGCGTGATAAGGACCTTCTTGCTTGCGTGAGAGGTCCCATATGTTCTTACCCAAGATAAACAAAGGAATGATCTTAAATGAGAAACCAGTTCTCACACCCTACTCTCATAGGGCCACGATGAGTCGGGACGGGCCTGATGGCAGTAAGCATATCCTCCCACGGTCTTTCAAGTCCGCCAGGCCTACAAGCAGAGTCAGATCTCCAGATGGGTTCAGAAACTAATGACAAAGCCACACCCAGGAACAGAAGACTTACTTACTAAAGGAACTGAATGATGGCTAACTTACAATGAGCAAAATATGGAGATGTTGTGTGGGATGGCTGCTGAGAGAGTTAGAACAAGAAAGGAAGAGCACAATTATAAATCAGTTCAAAATTTATTAACGGGTACAGTTATCAGAGCTTGTGGATTTCATGTGCTAACTTAAGGAGCCGAGAGTTCTTTCAGCTATTTACGCTTATGAGCTGTGCTCAAAAGTAGCTTATTCCTGAACTAGATGCTAGAAATATCTCGTTAGGAGGGAATGAACCTCAAAGTTTATAGAAATAGGAATTGCTTCATTTTTCTTATGCCAGGGACTTGAGAATTGGTATGGGCAAGACCTACCTTTTAAAAACGCAGTTGGGTGATTCTCTATATACGCATGTGTAAGAAGAATACCTGGGACAGAAAGGGGTTTCCGTCTTTAATAAGGATCCTAATAACCAAGGGAAAGTACTGGTGCACAAGTGCCCGATGCTAGGGGAGCGTGCTGCCGGTGACAACAGCAGTAGAGCTGCCATGGTGCTAAAAACTATACAACTCTCGAAAATCTCTGGAAGTCTTTGATGCATATGCATAATGCATAATGACATCACTGAGATACAAAAAGATGTGCAGCCTACTAGGGTTCTAATTTATTCATATAGTGGAAAATACTCTGGTGGTGTGTTCTTGAATACATAAATAGTGGCTCATCTTACTGATGAAGATCAAGGGTTGCAGACTTCAGTATGGAATACAATTCAATGGAAAGAAGACAGAAACCTCACAATTGGATGAACAGATAACATCATGATAAATGGAGAAAATATTGAAGTTGCCAAGGAATTTTTCTTGCTTGGGTTCACAGTCAATGCTCATGGAAGCATTAGTCACGAGGTCAAAGGATGCATTGCATTGGGCGAATCTGCCGCACAAGGCCTCTATAGGGTGTTGAAAAGACAGGATGTTGCTTTGAGGACTAAAGTGCGCCTGACCCAGGCCATGGTATTTTCCTTTGCTTCCTATGATGGTGAAAGTTGGACATCGAATCAATACATTTGAATTGTGGTACTGGTGAAGAATATTGAAATACCCTGGAACTGCTACAAGGACAAACTTGGAAGAAATTAGGCCAGAGACCAGAGGAGGGGAAGGCCCGCACAGAGATGAGCAGCACAGGGCTGCCTCAGGGCCCAGGCAGAGAACAATGTGAAGATGCCAGAGGGCGGTGCAGAGGTTTGTTCAGTCGTGCATAGGGTGGCACTGGGTCAGAGCTAATTGGATGACACCTAACAACAACAACAACAACAAAAACAATTAACCATAAACAGAGGCAATTATGAGAAAAATTGAACATTTGGAGTACTGTCATACAGATGGAGACATATTCCTTGACCCAGTGTTTCTCAAATTGTGACCCTCAAATCAATAGCATCTATATCATCTGGGAACTTTTTAGAAAGGCAAACTTCCTGGGCCGGCCCTGGAACTTTTGGAGAGGAACAGCAACTTATGCTTGCAACAAGGTCTCTTTAACCTAACAAGGTTTAGGTCTAGGTTTTAACATTAAAGTTGGAGAACCCCAGCTCTGGAGCACCAGCCAGTAAATAAATGAAGAGCCCCCCCTCCCTCCCCCCATGGTGCAAACGCTTACTACTCAACCAGTAGTGGAAAGAAGGGTTAATGGATAAAAGCCACCAAAGGCGCCAGGTGGTCAGCTTTCCAAGGGTCTTAGCTCTGAAAACCCCATGGAGAGCCATTCTCCTTGGCAACCTGGGGATGCCTGGAGTTGGGATCCACTTGAAGGCAAGTAACAACAACAATAAATATTGATGCTTTTTCTATAGTCACAAGACATTCTAAAAAAAACGTGAAAAATCAACTAGTAGTTCTGTACCTCACAATCAATTCATTTGTAAATTGCTTGCTTCTCCTTTCTGCAGTTCTGAATCCTGCTGGTTTAGAGATGTTAGGGTCTTTTTAATGCTTCCACCAGGGGATAAACAGTGTTCTCTTCGATTGGAAACTGAGATTGTAATCTGAGCAAATTCGTATCCCCTTTTTATTGGGTAAAGAAAGAAAGTTGTTTATTCTGTAGACTAAGCCCTGCCTGCTATCGGCAGGGTCTGTATTTTAAAACCACTAGCCACTCTTTGGGAAAAAAGATGAGACTTTCTATGCCCATAAAGACTTACCATCTCAGAAACCCACGGTAGCGGGTCTACTCTGTCCTGTTGGTGTCTATGAGTTGCAAACATCTCAATGGCAGTGACTTTTGAAGATCATGAGTACTGTCTATCAAAGTCCACAGAGTTGTTTCTAAGCATTAGAGACAGGAAGGATATGCACGGAACAAAGAAGATGTCGTGAGACACTTTTCATACTGCCAGGCCACTAATAAGCCTTGTGTATATATACAACCTTGTGTGACTTAGGGACCGTCTCCTGGGCTTTGATACCTTGGGGATGAAAGTCTAGGTCACTTCACCAGGTGGAAAATTCTGGAACATTGACCAGCTATGGAGTTGGCTGGAGGCAAAGAGTACAGGAAATGGATGGTGAAGTAAGAAATGTATCTTTATTTATTAATGAACTATAGGCATGTGGTCTATGGTATCTGGCACTCCCTGTTTGTCTTTCCTCTGTCATGTACTCTATTTCATTGAGTGAAAAATAACCCCCAAACCCAACCAAGCCAGTGGCTATAAAGTTGATTCTGACTTTTGACAACCCCTCATTTACAGTTCAGAGTAGAACGGTGCTCCTGGAATTTCCAATGATTCTAGAATTTCAGAAATAGATCACCAATCCTTTCTTCCAAGGCACCTCCAAGAAGAATAGAAATGTCAGCCTTTCCATTGGTAGCCATTTGCACTCTTTAGGAACT
Organism: Echinops telfairi; assembly: GCF_000313985.2. Lineage (NCBI taxonomy): Eukaryota > Metazoa > Chordata > Mammalia > Afrosoricida > Tenrecidae > Echinops > Echinops telfairi. Next base: position 50,036,852 of record NW_022107431.1, on the reverse strand, counting down.
CCTCCGTTGACTATTCAAGGTCATTAATTGGAAGAGGCACTACCATTCATGTACCACTGTGAAATAAAGAGTGCTCGTGGTGCAGTGGGTTGCATGTTAAGTTGCTCACTCCAAGCTAGTTCAAACTTATCTGCTCCACCAGGAAAAGACGTGGCTTTCTGCTCCCAATAAAGATTTATAGCCTCTAAAACCCAATGGGTAGTTCTACTCTGTCCCGTGGGGCCACTGTGAGTTAAAAGGACTCTAGAAGTGAGTTTGGTGTGCGTTCATGACATGAAAACCAGTGTCTTCTGAGGCAGAGCTTGTACTGCACTCTTCTTGAAAGCATGTAGCTTTCTAACATATGTCACTCATTCCCACACATAGAAAGAAAATCACTCCTCAAAATTAGGTACCGATTAGGGACAAAACAACTCCACCAAAGGACTTCCAGGAAGATGGCGCCAAAGTGGAATACTCAGAAAACAACACACCAGGTATTCCATCAAACGATACTCCAAATGTGCATGGTGGGCACAGGTGGGGCTTGACATCTAAATAGCCAGAAGATCATTAGAAAAATGGGGCAAATAACTAATATGAATTCTGTGGTAGTTACATAATTTCATGTCAACTTGAAGTGTAGGGGTGGAGTCTAGTCTGTCAATCAGGTCAGAGCCTGATGGTGCCTCCTTGTGGCGTGACCTCTTCATAAAGAGGACCCTGGGCGTGTCCTCTTTCTCTCTGCCTTTACTGTCTTGGTGCCGAGCCACCGCTGAGACCTGCACAAGCCCTGTAATGCTGCTAACCGCCATTGGATCCACAAGAATCTTTATCTACTGCCCAGGGATGTTCCTGCATTCTGCATCATTGCAAGTGGCTTCCTGAGTCTGAAGAGGGATTTATGCATTAGATTTATGGATTTGAGTTGGACTGGGCTGGGATGGTTTTTTT
>NW_022107431.1:50033431-50034726 GCF_000313985.2 Echinops telfairi | reverse complement strand
ATCCTCATATAAATATATTTGCATATGTACATGTCTTTTTCTAGACCTCTATAAATGCCCTTTGCCTTGGGCTGGTATATTTTATTGATACATAATTACGTCTTGATATAAAGTTCTCCCTTACACATTAAACAAACAAACAAAGAAAAACCAACTACAGCACAATTACCAATCAGATGACAGTAATTTTAAAAGGTCATTGATTGATTTCAGAGATGATAAAAGTTTAAAACAATGCATTCTAAAATTAGTGCATTATGGTACATATTTATATTTCATGAAATTTCCTTTTATTTGTTCATCTTCTCCCTCATTGTTGCAAATTGGCTGTGCTAGTAGGCACATAAATAAATGTAAATAAAGGAGGAAGAGTATATGTAGGGGAGTCCAAGTAGGGTTGGAGTGATTACTGTTTTTGTTGTTTTATTTATTTTTCTGAATGGAACCACCTGCCTATGTTGAAGAATTCCCCATCTTATTCGTCTTGGTGGAAGTCAGAGCTCCCTACTTCTGATGCAGCAAAAGAACTGGATAATTTCTTCTTAATCTTTCTTGCAAAATACGCATATGCACTGGGTTTTACCCATAGACTTTAAATTGGAAATCATCTTGTAGATGAAGAGAGAAAGAAGAGCATTTCTGCTGCTGCTGCTGATTACGAGATCCCAGAACTATCCAGTGGATAGTGTCGACAGTGTTGGCTACGTGGCTGCTGCTCATGGGCAGCAGTAACAGTGCCCTCACAGGACTGGTTCCAGGACAAGATTTTGATGGCCGTTCTGGCTGCGTGACCTCTGAGCTGGGCGCTCTCCTGGACAGTCTCTGAACTAACCAACATGCTGTCAATACATCTAATTCCTACCCAAATCAGGCGGAAGCTGTTACTATTGTATGCATCAAGGTGCCCTGCCTGAGAGATTTTCTATTTTATCAATTTATTTATCTGTGAAAGATTATCCCCAAATAAATGATTATTATGTTTATTGTGTGTATAGATTTTAAAATAAGTATATGACTCAATTACTATATATAATTGATAGCCAGAGTTCATTGTTTTTCTTTTAAAATATTGTTTTATTGGCATACACTTCACATGTCATAACATTTAATCATTCAATCATATTAAGAACAGTTGTGTAATCAACACTGTTGATTTCAGGACATTTTCTTTTTGTATGCAGTATTATTGCTCCCCATTTTCCCCAACCTCCCCTGCCATACCCCTAGGCAATTATTAATCCAGCCACTATGTCAACAGACTTACCTATTCTGAATTTCATATATAGGAAATCATT
>NW_022107431.1:50030942-50032404 GCF_000313985.2 Echinops telfairi | reverse complement strand
ATATATATATTTGACCTAATAGAAATTAAATACGAGGTTTGAGATGGAAAAGAAAGGCAACTCCTTCCCAAGAGTTTGTGGTGCTAGCTCTTACCTATTACTGTCCCCTAGGAGCAACTCGGCAGATCTTTTCGTCTCAAAGGTATTTTTAAAATTATTTACTAGTGAGCTAGCCTTGTTCATGAACTCATGATAGTGATTTCAAGTGTTTTTCCAATCAGACTTGTTAGCGTGTCTGCTGCCAATTCCCTTAAGAGTTGGGCCCACATGTTTCCTACCTTCAGAACCTTTCATTCCTATTTCATAAAACAAATCCTAAACTGAGGTATGTAGAGTTTAAACACTCCCACCTTCAGCCTCACGTTTTGACCTACGCCGTGCTAGACGTGCTTTAAGTACTGAGGATACACCAGCAACCCAAAGTGACCAATTTCAAGCTGTCATAAAGCTTCCTTTCTAATGTGTTCTGGCCTACCTTGCCAACAAGTATCCCTGATGCTCCTTCTATAAATATCTCTACGTTTCAGACTTGTTTTCTCTGCGCTGTCTAACTCACTGCCATCTGTATCAAACTGTGTTTTGTAGTGGAAAGTCTTAATAGATCTGGCAGATTAAAAGAACTTGGTCATTGTTGCCTTTTTTATTTGAAAGGCTAATATTTTCCTTCACTTCAAATAAATCATTGTATGCTTTCTTGTAATTAGTATAATAAATTTGTACCTTCCTTTATAAAACAAGATCCAGTTGCTTCAAGGAAGTCAGTGGTGGACAGGCTGTACTTTATAGTTTCCATTCTTAGCTCTGCACATTCTCCAATGGTATTAATGATCATGTCACTTGTTGTCCTAGAAGACAAAAACCGTGGCCCTGTTTTTATTGCTTTGCCCCAGATATGGGCACATGACTCTTCTTCCTATACCATTTAACTAATTTGAGACAGACTTGATGCCCAAATCAAGTTTTACTAGAGGCAATACAATGAAATAACATGACAGTAAGTATTCAGAGTAAGGCTACGAAACAGAATAATCTAGCATGCATTGAATAGCTTACTCATCTTCAGCATTTAATAAATTTCCCCCTTTCTTTCTTTGGGTCTCTTTCTGTAAGACCATATCCCCAAATGTTGACTTTGCACATTAATACTCAGAAGGAGATGGTAATGTCCATCTAGCTCAGGCCCATCCTGAACTTCTACCTGAAAACCTCATTCCTCTTCTAATTTTGGCAATAATCATGAGCTATTTGGAGGAAGAAAAGACAGTTACAGAGGCACAATTTAACTCAAGTGGTCCTGCCTGGAGTAAATATATCAAGCATTCCCAGGCACAGATGATAAAGAAAAGAATATAGCGTTTCGTTGTGAATGAGCGGGGGAGAGCTGAGTAGAGACCCAAAGCCCATTTGTCAGCCACTGGACATCCCTTTACAGAAGGGTCTTGGGGAGGAGACGAGTCAGTCA
>NW_022107431.1:50028227-50029594 GCF_000313985.2 Echinops telfairi | reverse complement strand
TTTAGGGAGACTTCATTCAATCCACAGTGTTGCATTGTCCAAGGTTCAAACCTTACACTGAAGGGGAGAATTCTCCACCGAGTCACCAATGTTGCCTGAGAGTTACATACAAACCCCTCAACAACTCACTGCCATCGAGTTGTTGCCTGCTCGTAGACCTGATAATGGATATGGTTCACAAGCCAGAAACAGAACAATGAAGACTTGGGGTTTATAAAACTTTCTGTCACAGTCTGAGGCTTTGTATCATTGAAGATACAACAATGATAGCTAAAAGATTAGGAAAAAGGCAAATGAACAATTGATACAGAGGAGGAGTGGATCCTAGTTTCTGTTTGAACATGTTCACTCCAGCTTCTGGTGGTGGGGAGGTGGTATGTGTGGGATAGGTTTTATGTGAACTTGGCTGGGCCAGGGTCCTCAGTAGTTTAGCAGTAATATCTCCCCGATAATGTGACCTAATATAACGTAAACAACTCCAGGGTGAGATCTGTCCTGTGTAGACTCAGGTTGTAACCTGATGATGTCTCCTTGGGGGTTGTGGCCTATGTCACATATATAAATAGACGCTGTGAAGAATTCCCTTTCCCTCTTTTTACCTCTGTCTTTCTCTCTGCTGGGCTGGATTCTGTATCTGCTTTCTTGGGATTTACACAGAGGCCCACCATGTGGCCTGCTGACCCTGGGAGCTATTGAGAGCCTACCATGTGGCCTGCTGACCTGGGATTTATTTGACTTGCCCTCCACCAGCCTGGCACCTGGTTCATTGTTCTGCTTCCTGGTTCACTGGCCAGCATCAGTGTGGGTTAGGAAGGGCCTTCTGCTTAGCATGTGATCGTGGACTTGAGTTGATCTAGGCTGGTTTATTCTGGTTGTGTAGGGGCTTTCTTGATGTAAATTTCTTTCTTATATACATGAGTGTCACTGCTTTTGTTTCTCTAGAAAACCCAGCCTAATACAGTGTGTATACAATTTGAGTACCTAGGGTTTATGGAGCAGTAATATTGTAAACCTAGTACTTGTATTTTGCATGGAAAAGCAAACTCAACTCATGCATAAAGTTGTTCACATAAAGACTGCATTTGTGAGAAATTTTAAAAAGTTATATTAAGGTATATGTGTAAAGAGTTGCTCACATATACTGTAGCTATATTTCAAAATTATTTTATATTACAAACAACATATTTGATAGCAATAAATATCAATATTTTTGTAGATTAACTCAGTAAGAATACTACTTACCTATTGTTGCAACAGAAAAAATTATGCCTGAAGTCTTAGCAATGATTCAAAGCTTCTTTTTAAAGTAAAACACTTTAGAGAGGTCTGAGGCGCCAGCCCCAATCCCAACTATGTGGACAGTTGCC
>NW_022107431.1:50017402-50026496 GCF_000313985.2 Echinops telfairi | reverse complement strand
GGAGCAGGGAGGGAGGGGAAAAATGAGGAGCTGATGCCAGGGGCTTAAGTGGAGAGCAAATGTTTTGAGAATGATGATGGCAACGAATGTACAAATGTGCTTCACACAATTGATGTATGTATGGATTGTGAGAAGAGTTGTGTGAGCCTCCAATAAAATGATTTTAAAAAATAAAAAATAAAACTACTTTATAAATTGAATACTGCTGTTATTAACTGGTTTCAGTACCTTTACATCATTTTAAGTGCCATATTGTAATAATTCCATTGACCAACCTTCTTAATCCTTAATTTATTATATTACAATTTCTTTGTTGTTTTCTTTAAAGTGTATGGGTAATTACAGATACAATTAAGTGAATCTAAATTACCTTTTCAGTAGAAGAGATGACAAGCTATTGATTTTATCCTTTTCCTTTCCCATGAAATGCATAATGTTCAAAATAATTAGTTAACTAATAGTCTCACTTGTCAGATAGAGTTCATTTCTTGGGTATAAAAGATAACAGAATTGGCATCGAAATTCCTTTAAAATTCAGCGTAAGGATAATAACTAGGACTACAGAACATAATGCCTAGTTAGGTGAGATTAAGTAATCAGGGGGGACTGTGATGTCTTGTTTTAAGGGAGATGGTTATACACAGACATGCAATTGCAAATGTCATCCTGGGATATAGAGAAAGTGTTTAGCCCTCGTGTGAGAAGTGTAGGAAGAAAACACAATCCTGAGTTTTTGCTTCCCAAAGGGCATACAGGAGATTTCTTTGTGGCTTCAAACACTTAAAAGCTTTACACATACCTGTTAAGCCACAGTAACGGGTATTAAGATGATAGCCAGCAAAACCCCGATCTAATGTAGAGTGGAATTTTCTAATGTACCCCAGGGAGACAGTATCGGGGCTGAAGGAGTTTTGCTTTGTGATATTTTGAAGTTTAATTGCTATTTTTTAAATAGGCTTCCATAGAAAAGGGTGTGGGTTTGTTTTTGCTTTGGTTTCTACTTCCTGTGTTTAAGTTCTTTGGGAGGGATGTTAAATATAGATATCAAATCATGAGGGAAAAAACAAACAGAGAAAATACCATTATGGAAAATTAAACATGAATTCTTATCATAGTTGGTTGAAAAATAAAGTCAGTTTGTCTGGGTTAAAAAAGCCTTTGGCAAATAAGGAGACCCTTTGTCCTGCTTCTAGACTCCCGGTGAAAAGAGTCCCGTCTTCAGACAGATCGATTCCAGAGGCAAGCAGGTCATGATCCAACAAATGCCTTTTCAGTCCTCAGGTTCAAGTCTGCAAGGAAGAGCTAAGTAAGCTTAGAGATTTGACCTAATTGGCACTGTTTTTGAATCTTATCCATTTATTAACTATACGAAAGGACTTCAAAATGTTTGTGAGTAAGTAGAATTAAATGATAGTGGAATTATTCCACAAACTTGTTGAAACTTCCTCATATACTTTCAAAACTGAGAAGCTGTATTCAACATGGCTACCCAGGCCTACTGCCATTGAGTTCATTCCGACTCATAGCAACCCAATATGGGGTTTCTGAGGCTGTAGACCTTGTAGTTAGTGGGTTTAACCACACACCTTGCAGTTAGTAGTCTAACACTTACCTGACAACACCACCAGAGAAGGGCACATTAGACGTGGCTATGCCCAGGTGTTAATTAATTTTAATTTCAGCAAGACAAAGCACTGCCAACTGTCTACAGTTGACCAATGGTCTATCCCAGTGTCTATGCTGTACATGTACATGCTGACAAGGACATCGTGTTTGCTAAAACACACCATAAATGCTGCACTGATTTATTGCTAGAGCTTGGAACAGTGAAAAGAGGATTACATTCTGTCTTAAAGAATGTTACCTGCCTGCTGCCCTGGACCAGATAACTCTTTCCATTTGGAGAAAATATTTATTACAGCAAACAAAAGGTTAACATGTATTACAACAAATAAACAGTAAAGTTAAGTTTTTGTATAAAAGTGTTTATGGTTCATATCTTGCCATATATAGACATTTGAAGGGGAAACTAAGAAAAAATAATTAAAACACACACAAAATCCAACACACCAACAACAACTGAGATTCTTCCTGATGTATTGGGTTAGACATCTTCTCACAAGGAAGTTGTTTGATAACATTTCTATAATACCAAAAGGCAAAAACACAATGTACTGTACTGAAATGATACAATTTTTATAATTACCCAAACGGAAACCAGCCCCCCTGTCATCAAGTCGACTCCCACTCACAGGGTTTCCACGGCTGTAATCTTTCTGGGAGCAGACAGCCTCTTCTTTCTTCCCCCCAAGTGGTGGATGAGTTTGAACCACTGACCTTGGGCATTCTAATACTTACAAGACAGCACCATCAGGACTCCTGTTTTGAATCATACAGCCCTCAAAATGATCTTGTCTAGAACCTTCAGAAAAATCCATACCTTTATGATTTAGGATTACTCATTCATTGGGAGCTTCCAAGAGTAGCTATTCTATAACTTCTCTTAATAGCACCTCCAGGTTCTGATTTCCTTCACTCGAGGCCCGAGTAAAACTTGTACTGCTACAAGTTAAGGGCATGTTTCTGTTTGGCTCATTCCTGACTATGGCTGTTATTACCACTGTGGAACTAACTGTAAGAAGGACATAAACTATATCATGCTCTATTAGAGCAATGAACTCTAAAATGATAGTTTAGTCTTAAATACTTAACATCCAAGAGCAAAACTATAGGATAAATTGATGCAAGTGGCCATTCAAGATAAAACAACTGGTCTCTATTCATTCTAGAATAGCAGAGAAGAAGGAGACCCAAGAGTAAGATAACAAAACTGATTTCAGGTTTAATTGTTTCCATAAACTACTGTTTCTATTACCATGGTGCCAGAAGAAATAGACAGTGTCTGGCTACCATTACTGGACCTTTTGATCCATAAGCCAACAGATGGATGCTGATCAAAAAGGGGGGAAATGTGGAACAGAACTTGATATTCCTATGGAAGCTAGACTTACTGGATTCATTGAGACTCTCACAACTCCTGAATCTAATGCCCAGAAATAATCTTTAAAATTTAAACCATAATCTTTAAAATAATCTTTAAATTTGAAAAAATCTTAAAATTTAAACCAGCTCTGCTGGTAATTCAGGGTTTCTGACTCATACCTCCCCCATGTGTGTCAGCGTAGAAGGCCCTTCAGAGCATAACATTATTTGAACCTTTACTTACTTCTACTTGAAGCATGAACTGAGGAAATGTTAGCGACATAGACCTAGAGTGGAAACCTATGTGTCTTGTACATTCTGGGTATGAAATTGCTCCTGTTTCCATTGCTAATGTAAGGTGCTGTCCAACCAGTCTGACTCATAGCGACCCTACACACCGCCAGTCCTGTGCCATGCCATAATTGTCATGTTTGAGCCCATCGTTGCAGCCATTATGTTAACCCAACTCTTTGAGGGTCTTCCTCTTTTTTTGTCGACCTTTACCAAGCATGATGTCCTTGTTGAGGGACTGGTTTTTCTGACAATCTGTCCAAAGTACGTGAGACGAAGTCTCATCCTCTTAGCTTCTATGGAGCATCTGGCTGTACTTCTTCCAAACCAGATTTATTCGTTCTCTGGCAGTCCATGGTACTTGCAGTATTCTTTGCCAACACCATAATTCAAATGCATCAATTCTGCTTTGGTCTTCTTTATTTATTGTCCAATCTGTTTCCATAATACATGGAATGCATTCTTTAAAATTCCTTAGTGTAATTAAATTGCAGACTCTTTGGGGGTGAAGTCTTGTTAACATTGAATCCCAGCATCTAACATAACCCTACAATGTAAAAGGACTAAACATATCAAGGAATCAATAGACGAGTAAACATATATTTACAAATTGTTGTGACTATTAAATGTAGGACTTTGTAGGCCATGTTTAATAAAACCAATTTATGATGTTTAACAAAAAAGAACAGCTGCTTGGTTTATGATTGTATAACACCGCAGAGCATGTTTGTGGTTGTTACTGTTGAGTGGAATCATAGCAGCGTAGAACCAGTTAATAAGGCTTTAAAGGCTGTGACCTTTCAGAAGCAGATCATCAGCCCTGTCTTTTGAGCACTTTAGAGTCGTGGTGTGGAGCCTCACCATTTGTTGTATCCAGTGAGTACCTAGTTGCAGCACACTGAGCCCTAGTGGTGGAATAGCCAAGCATTGGTTACTAACTGAATGGTTGAGGTTTGAACACAGCAGCCTATCTGAGGGAGAAAGATGCATCAGTCTATTTCCGCAAAGATTGCAGCCTAGGAAACCCCATGGAGCTGTTCCACTCTGCCCGTGCGCTCATAGGAGTCAGAGCTGACTTCCTGGCGATGGGTTTTGTGGGTATGTTATGATGAAGGTCTTCTCTGGCTCATGGGGGAGGAAGGATAGAACGCAAAGGGAGTGGACAGGTTAGAAGAAATTATCTGGGATCTGAAATGGAAACATTATACCCATTTCTAATAGTAAGCTGACGTGGTGCTAACATTTCCAAGAAGACTGTGTTGTCAGTTGCTGTCAAGTGATTTATACTCATCGTGATCCCATTATGGCAGACTAGAACTTCCCCATAATCTGCATTGTCAGGTCTTGGTCTTGTAGAGCCGATGGGTGAATTGGGACTAACAACCTTTTGATTATCCAAGCTCTTAACCATTGCACTACAAGAACTCCTAAAAGATTTCAAAATAACTAAAGTTTGCTATTTCGTTTCTCCGGTGAACTCTAAAATTTACGCAATTTTTCTTTCAATAATACTTTGTACCTCTCTTGATACATCTCAGATGAGGGATTAAAATGAATACATTATAAATACCTCTAAAATACTTATTTAGTTTATTTTTTTAACTTACTTATTTTATTGTGCTCATTGTGTTGTGGTAATATTCCCTTTTTTAAAAATTTAAATCATTTTATTGGGAGCTTGTACAACTCTTATCACAATCCTTATATACATCCATTGTGTCAATCACATTTTTACATTTGTTGGCCTCATCATTCTCAAAACATTTGCTTTCCAATCGAGCCCTTGGTATCAGCTTATTTTCCCCCCTCCCTCCCCATTCCCCCGTCCCTCATGAACCCTTGATAATTTATAAATTGTTATTATTTTATCATATCTTACACTGACCGACATCTCCCTTCACCCACTTTTCTGTTGTCTATCTTTCAGGGAGGAGGTTTGTAATCAGTTCCAGCATTCTACCCTACCTTCCCTCCACCCTCCAGGTATCGCCACTTTCACCATTGGTCCTGAGGGGTTTATCTGTTCTGGATTCCCTGTGTTTCCAGTTCCTAACTGTACCAGTGTACATTCTGTGGTCTAGCCAGATTTGTAAGGTAGAATTGGGATCATGATAGTGGGGAGAGGAAGCATTTAGGAACTAGAGGAAAGTGGTATGTTTCATCGTTGCTACAATGTACTCTGACGGGCTCGTCTCCTCCCTGTTACCCCACTGCAAAGGGATGTCCAGTTACCTACAGATGGGCCTTGGGTCCCCACTCCGCACTCCCCCTCATTCATGATGATATGATTTTTTTTTCTTTGGTGCTTGATACCTGATCCCTTCGACACCTCATGATCACACAGCAGGTGTGCTTCTTCCATGTGGGCTTTGTTACTTCTGAACTAGATGGTCGCTTGTTTACCTTCAAGCCTTTAAGACCCCAGATGCTGTATCTTTTGATAGCCGGGCTCTCTGGGTTCTAATATCCATTTTAAGATATTAGAACCCACAGACAAAATTCATGATTAAAGTGTTTATGAAGGAAGTGAATAGGTTGTAATGTCTGTAATAAATGCTCAGGATAGTTGTTTATTAGGTTGTAGTTCTTTCTGGCCTGCTAATAAAGTTCCAAAGAGGCACACCACTCCACTGTAAGCCTCAATCATAAAGCATTCAGCTCAAGCTCCAAGGGTCAGCAAACTCAGCTCCATGAATTAAGTACCCAGAGGCACCCTACTCTGTATCCTGCACAAAAGCACTCCGCTTTACTTTCTCTGTGGATTGGGAAGTCCACCACTTTGTTTCTTGCTCTCCCTCCTGGTTCTGCTGCTGTTTCTCTGATGTTATAGCTATCTCCTGAACCCAGGAGGCTCACTGGGCAGGGATCTCAGAACATGACAGAGCAGTGGACTTCCCAGCCCACAGAGCAAGTCAAGTTGAGTGCCTTGGCTGGGTGCAGGAGGATGCCTCCAGGCACTTAATTGGGTGAGCTTGGTGCCTTCAGATTGTGGCTTATGGCAGAGTGGCATGTCATTTGGACATTTATCCGTAGCCCTGAGAGAGCTTTCTTATAATGCAAGAGCAGGCCAGAGACCAGTGGTCCTCCTTCTAGCTGAGAGGCCAAAAACCAGAGAGAAGCCTGCTTGTGGGAGCAGCTGAGAAGAGACTGTCCAGTCAGAATGATTATATCCTGAACTTTTGTTACCTGTTAATTTTCTTAATACACCCCATAATCATGAGTATTTTCTGTAGCCACTGCAATAAATTATCAAGTGCAATTGAAATGGAAAAAGACCTGTGGGAGGGACCTGACAGAACTAGTAAGGAGGTTTGGAGAGTGGGGTCATATCTGACATAGGCCTCATGGGGAATTGACCGTGGGGCAGCTGATACCGATAACGGTTATTTTTCCCTTCTCCTTTGTGAAGGTGGAGCAGGTCAGACACCACTCCCATATCGTTTATTTTTTATAGCAGGAAACAAAAACAACCTACCCCAGGGCGCCTCCGAAGATGACCCCGGCGATCCACTTTTGAAAGATCACAGCTTGAAAGTCCAATGGCGCAGTAGTACTTTGCACACATGAGGTCACCAGGAGTTAAAATTCACTCAACAGCAACTAACAACAAGTGACTTGCTCTAAATAAAACCAAGCCACAGCTCCTGGTTTCTCATTTTGTTTTTAAAGGCTCCTTTTGTTGTAATTGTTTTATTTAGAACATGTTGTTTGTGACTAATTGTAAAATAGCAAAAGGTCAAAAATTGTACTTTCCTATGTTGAATTAGCCGTTGGCAGCCAAGTGAAGTTCTTTATGGACTGGACTCAAAAGCTCTTGTGTGCTGTCAATTCAGTATTTGCTTCTCAATGCAAATGCCAGAGGCACAATAGTCCTGCTGTAGATTCAGAACTAAGTTCCATTTCAACAACAGTAGCCTAGCAGTAAACTCCTCCTTGGCAAGCCTTGTTCTCTGGACATCTGGTTTTAGGCAGGCACTGAATATCTTTATTAGCTTTGTTGAATCTTCAGTGCTTACAGGAATCCAACTGCTTAGAACTTAGTTATTTCCCTGCTACCTAGCTCTGAGTATGCATGTCAATCTCTCAATTCTTAACTAGTATATATAGTATCGCTCCTCAGTTCTTAACTAGTATCTCCTACATTTACTAAAATGCTAGTGAAAGTTGCTCAAGGGTAGTGGGATTTCGAAGAATTACTTTCTAACTTTTTACTTTTCAAATCTTTTACAAAGGCTATATTACTTGTGTTAGTTCGGGTAGACTAGAGAAACAAATTCATAGACACTCATATGTGTATAAGAAAGAGATTTATGTACAAGAGCAATTGAATATTGAGAAAACATCCCAGCCCAGTCAAGATCAAGTCCATAAGTCCAATATTAGCCCATATGTCCGATACTAATCTATAAAGTCCTCTTCAGACTCACGCAACACATGCAATGACGCTGAATTCAGGAAGCTCACAGGCCAGTGGGTGGGAAGTTTTGTGGATCCAGCAGCCATATAAGCATCTCAGAGTTGGCAGGGGTCTCCACATGGCTCCTGCAGCTCCCAGGGCACTAGCATAGCTCCATGTGTCTTTGCTGCAATGTCTCTCAGGGAGTGAGCATGTGTCCTGCCTCCAAGCTAATTATCTCCTAAGCATCTCCAAATGAGGTCATCAAACTGCAACCGGATTGACAGGCTAAACTCCACGCCTTCACTTTTAAGTCTCAAATTGACAACAGATTATGTAACTACCATATTACTTTTGTAACAAGAGGAGACTCCCCCCCCCTAAGGAAACAGTGTTAAAACACCATCAGGACCAGTTGCCCTGAAGTTGATTCTGGCTTGTGGAAACCCAAGTATATCAGCATAGAATCCTGCTCCGTAGAGTTGTCCAGGGTTCATGCTTCAGAAGTGAATCACCTGGACTTTCTTGTGATGCACCTCTAGGTGGACTCAAACCTCAAACCTTTCAGCTAAAACCAAGTGTGTTGACTCTTGGCTTTACCCAGGGAATCCAGGGTCGAGAGTTCATATAGGAGGGAAACGTTTTGCTCTTTTTCTGCCTGTGGGATTTCTGATCTAATATCCTGGCAGGCTGTGAAAATACTCAAGAAAGAATTAGACTTCTTACTAGAACACAGACAGCCTTTCCCCACCCTTACCTTGACTCTCCTACTCTAACCTTGAAGGTTTGAAAACATCCCTCACACCTCTTTCCACTCCATTCCATTCTCCTTGAGAAGATGTGTGATGCCAAACCGGCCCCAACACCTGTTTTGTTTAGTGATCACAAGCTGTAAAAATTGAAATTGATTCCCACTGCAAGAACTTAGTTCCCCTGAGAACCCACCACACAATTAAGTAACTTCCTGACCCCTGAGCACATTTGATTTTTATACCCTTGGGCTAGCATTTGAGAAGAAGAAAAACAGACTAAATGACCATGTGACAAAGATGTACTCATATCAGGCAAAGCAACAATTGTGCTATGTAATCATTCTGTTCTTTGTCTCCTGGAATTAAATAATTGGTGGAACAAAGAATTAAATATTAATTCAATGACTACAATTACATGCCTGTCCTATAACTTTAGTTTTCTCCAAGATGATTTCTCCATTTTTAGTCCATTCTGCTCACTACTTACTTAATGGTTAAAATTCATAGAGAATAACTATAATCAAGTACTTATGATTCATTTGTTCAGTTCTTTTTTTACTGTGAGAAATGTCTCTTGTTAGGTGCTCAAGAAACAAAAATGGCTCTGAGCCACATGGCCAGCCCCGCTATGATACATGATGCCCCTCACTGACCCATGGCCCTGCGGGGGACA
>NW_022107431.1:49996050-50015660 GCF_000313985.2 Echinops telfairi | reverse complement strand
AAAAAACTAAAAAAAAAAAAAAAAAAAACCCACAAGAAAATACTGAGGGGGTCAGGGCCAGGTCTGATTTGCTCCACAAATATTAGGTAAAAAACTTCCAAACATGTGGGGGAAAAGATGGGGCTGAGAATCATAGACTAATAGGGGGATCAGAAGTGGAAATGAAGCATAAGAAGACTGTGAGAGTTGGTAGGAACTGAGTTGGTAGGAATTGAAGATCTTGTTGATGAATGGAAAACGAGTTGATTTGGGAGAACAGTAGAAATTTATTATAAGATGAGCTAAAGGTGTTCTAAACCAAAGGAGGAACAAACCCAAATCATAGATTCAGAAATCACAAGAAAGGCTTGTGATTTAGGGAAGTTCGGAGCATCAGAAACTAAGTAATAGGAGGGGGATAAAAGACTTATTCATTATAAAAATTATAAATTATAAAAAAAGGAATAATTCTTTCAATTACTCACTTGATAAATTATTTAATGATATGCTGTGGGCCAACATTAGGAATCAATAATGACTTAGCTACAGTATTGGTTGTCATAGAACTCATAGCCTAAGGGGAATACAGAGAAGTAATGGAGTAATAGAGAGCTTATAAGAGTTAGTGCTATTATAAAATAAATAGTTATTGTTATTAGATACTATCAAGTCAGTTCTGATGCATAGCGACCCTATGTACAATAGAGCAAAACACTGCCCAGTCCTGCGGCATCCTCACAATCATTCCTATGCTTGAGTACATTGTTGTAGCCACTGTGTCAATCCATCTCATTGAGTGCCTTCCTCTTTTTTGTTACCCTTCTACTTGACCAAGCATGATGCTCTTCTTCAGGGACAGGTCTCTCCTGACAACATGTTCAAAGTATGTAAGATGACGTCTTGCCATCTTTGCCTCTAAGGAGCACTCTGGCCTAACTTCATCCAAGACAGATTTGTCTGTCCTTTAACCAGTCCATGGTACTTTCAATATTCTTCTCCAGCACCACGATTCAAACACATCGATTCTTCGTCGGTCTTCTTTATTCAATGCCCAACTTTCACATGCATCTGAGGCCATTGAAGATACTATGGCTTGGGTCAGGGGCACCTTAGGCCTCAAAGGACCAACCTTACTTTTCAGTACTGAAAAGAGGCTTTGTGCAGCAGATTCCTTCTTCACAGTGTGTTCTTAGCCTGGAAGCTCCACCGAAACGTGTTCACTTCAGATGACCATGTTGGCATTTGAAATACCAGTGACATAGCTTCCAGAGTCACAGCAACACAGAAGCCACCACAATAGGACAAACTAACAGTGGTGGAAATTAAATAGTGGGGGTCCAGGAAAGGAGGTCCAGGGGAAGGTGTGCTTTAATATGCTGTTCAGACCCCATTCAGGATTGAAGGGCTTCTTCCAGCTTTTGGAAGTGCTGCCGCAAGATAACCCTCAAATGGCAGTTTTGCCCAAGGTCATGCTGCTTTTCAGGAACATCTAACACCTGATCAATGTAGTATATAAAGGCCTGGCCCCCTTTGCCCCAACTTGGAACCATCTCAACAGGCATTGAGAGGTCAGGGGAGAGGTTTATGTTAGAGGTATCAGTTAGGGAACTGTTTTAGTTTCTCAGTAGTCCTTTAACAGAAATAAAGTGGGTAGCTTTAACAAACAGAACTTTTTTTCATAGTTTATGAGGCTAGAAGTCCAAATTTAGGGTGTTGTCCCTAAGAAAGGGTTCTTTGTTTGCTCTAGAGGAAAATCCTTGCCTCAACTTCTCTGGCCATCCATGGAGTTTGTAGACTTGTCTGACCTACCTCCATCTCACTGATATAGCCCCCCAGTGTCTACCTAGTCTGCTCTTTTTGTCTCAAAATGATGGGCTAAGGCATGCTCCATAGTGATAGGACTTCATTCATATATATGTTAGTCTGGGTAGACTAGAGAAACAAATTCAAATTGTACAAGAAAGAGCTTTATAGACAAGAGCAATTGAATAGTAAGAAAACATCCCAGCCCAGTCCAGATCAAGTCCATAAGTCTGATATTAACTCATGTGTCCAATACTAATCTATAAAGTGCTATTCAGACTCACAAAACACAAGCAATGATGCCAAATGCAGGAAGAGCAGAGGCCAATGTGTGGGAAGTCTTGTGGATCCAGTGGCGATAGAGGCATCTCAGCGCTGGTAGGGGTCTCCATGTGGTTCCTTCAGCTTAGGGCACTAGCACAATTCCATGTGTCTTCTTCACAGGGATGTTTGTATTGCAGGGAGGGAACAGAGAGGGTGTGTCTCTGGCCTCCAAGGAGGAAATACAGGAGTTCCCAGAATCCTCAGGAGAAGGCCATGCTCACACAGAGGCCTCATTGGCTATATCCTAATTGACAGGCTAGACTCCACCCCTACACTCTTAATCCTCAAATTGACACCAGATTATGTAACTACCACAATATAGGAAAAACAAAAACAAATCGTATTTCTAAATATCCAGAAGTAGGTGGCTAGGTGATGAGTCAGGGCAACCCACATGACCAAGTAGAATTGTCTCATAGGGTTTTCTAGGCTGTGATAGTCTTGGATGGGGTTACCAGGTCTTTCTCGCGTGGAGCTTCTTCCAGTTAACAGCCAAGAACATCACAAGTGCTCACCAGTGCTCCTTTCCATAGCAGAGGGGTTAGGATTTATATCACTTATTTTAGGTGGTGGGGAGGCACTAATCATAAAAGGCAATGGTAGCATATATATGTGTGTATTTTCCTCTAAAAGGATCAGATCTCCATATGGTTTAACAACAGAATTCATGACTCCTCCAGCTGTCACTCAGACAGAACAGTGGTGTTTCATCACTAAGCACAGTAAAAAAGGAGCTTGCACCTCTGGGCAACCTCCTCCTCCCACGCTCAATGTTTAGTTCTGCTGAATAATTACTTCATTCTCTTCCCATCTGTAACTTTCTAACTTTACCTCCTTCCATTCCACTGGCCCTTATCTTATGTGTAAGACAATGTCAAAATCATCAAGTCCACCCATTTAATGTGATAAGGAACCTGAGCACCAAAGAGGCAAAGTGCTTTGCCCAAAGCCATACTCCTCATTAGGGATAGAACAGGAACCCAGATTTCTCTCCAGGACCCAGTACACTTAAAGTTTGCTCGACTGCAGTTCATCAGAGGCGAGGCTTCATTATTTTCTAAGCACAAGTTACAGGCTGATTAGCAATAAGAAAAATAATATCAACAACAAGACAATGCATCACAAACATGAAAGAGCAAAAGATCCGTGCTTACCAGATGGAGTTCTGTGGCCCTAGGGCTCCTTTAGAACTAATCACAAATGTTGAGGACTTTAAACCAGTAGCCATTTCTTTTTCTTGCCGTGAGCTTTCCTCTGCTCCACATCTTCTCAAACCAGAAAGAAAAGCTTAGATTGTAGGAGCAAAAAGAAAGTTAAGCCAAACACAAACACTTTAGAAACCCTTATTTGCCTCACATCAGGAGCTATGGTAACACGATGGTCATGTGTTGGGCTGCTAACACCAAGGTCAGCAGATCAAAACCAGCAGCTACTTGATGGGAAAAAGACGAGGCTTTTTACTGGCTTTATAGTCCTGGAAATCAAAAGGAATCAAATCTTTGGCATGAGTGAGTTACACTACATCTGCTATTTCCATTGACTAAAGCAGGGCGCCAGGCAGGTATGAAGAAGGTGGGGAGACTCTCTGCCTACACTGTGGTTGTCAAGCACCACTGAGTCAACTCTTGACTCAGAGTGACCCAGCCCAAAGCAGATTGCTAGGTCTTCCTGCCCTCATGTGCGACCCTACAGCGCTACCCTAGTGCCCAATCCCGGCCAAGGTAAAGCCCCTTGACAATGGGCTCACTTTTGAAAGGAGGCGTGAAGACTTGGGAATAATCGAGATATCACATCTGTCATTCTATTTACTCTACCCCCTCATATGTCCTTTCCAATATGATACCTCTAAGATTCATAAAACTTAGGATTTGTAAGAAACTTAGAGGCCATTGAGCATGAGCGTTTTCTACAAATCACCTTTTATTTTCTATAAATGAGAATGCATTTTGCCTAAAATCACAAGGTTAGCTCAAAGCTCTGGTACATTGAGCCCTTACTTTCCTGTTTGCTGCCCACCTCCACATAGCATCATCCATGTGAGTCTGCGTCAGGAGATAAACACATGAGGAAGCGCTAATCTTTAATCGTGAAAGGTAATAAATATGTACATTAGATTCAGATATGATGAGTTTAAGGTACCATGAAAGAAGTACATCTTAAATTCTAGGTTCAGACTTAAAGTGTAGACTGACTCCGTGGGATGGGGGTGTGTGATTTCTAGTAAAAATATTTACAAACTCTGAGTTGTTATTTAAAAACAGGTAATGTTTCTAGAAGGAAACGCTTAGTTGATTTCACAGTTGCTTTCCATTGTCCCCAGGCTCCATCTGACAAAGGAGTAAATGTAAGGAAGGGCAAGGGGGTGGGTAGGTGAAATGCGGATGGAAGATTGCCAGAGATAGAGCCAAAACATGAAATAGAACCTTTTAAAGGTGAACTTTTGTTTCCCATGTTGCTTTGATGCCTCCCTAAGGTACATTACCAGTGCATATGTGTTTCTCTTACTCCTCAAACGCAGATCTGAGCTGGTAAGCAAGCTAAATGCGTAGAGGACTGTTTGTTTTGAGAGAAGGGAGCAGCTGTTTCTCCTGGAGGCTCCTGCAGACGTGCAGCTTCTCTGTCACTGCGATATTACTAGACGGATGGCTTACGGCCCTTTGTGTTTGTTTGCTGCCCCAATTCTGTCCGCCACTTTAACGGGATATTACTTTTGAAAGTGATACTTAATAGCTGAGATAGTCAAGATTTGTTGATTAATGTCCCATCCAACTTTGGAAGTTTCTTTAACATTTCATGACTCGACTTAACAGTTTGTTTACTTCTGTGAACCAACTCCCCTGGCGAGACACTTGACTCCCGCAGATGATATGATCTTGGAGGAATGTAGGGCTCGCTCGGCTGAGGGTAGTTTTTCTGAGAATCAGTGATCTGATCACACATAATAAACAAAGCCAGATAAGTAGTCACCCAACACAGAGAAAGACAGAGAAAAAGAGAGTGATAACGGTTACCCATACAGTTTTTAAGTACAAACACAGGGTAAGATATGATAATTTTGTATATTAATACTGTTCTGTACCCTTTCTTTTAACCTGGAACAGATAGTCTCAAATTTTTCAAGTGTGCCCCCTTTTTAATTTTTAAAAGAATCTCACAGAGCCCTATATTATCGTAATTGTACTTTTTTTTTTCTTTTCTTTTCTTTTTCTTTTTTTTCTCTTTTTTTTTTGGATCTCATTTTATTTTTTTAACATTTTATTAGGGGCTCATACAACTGTTATCCCAATCCATACACACATCAATTGTGTAAAGCGCATTTGTACATCGTTTCTTAAAACATTTTCTCTCCATTTAAACCCCCGACATTAGGTCCTCATTTTTCCCCTCCCTCCCCGCTCCCCGCTCCCGCATGAGCCCTTGATAGTTTATAAATGGGTATTTTGTCATATCTTGCCCTGTCCGACGTCTCCCTACATCCACTTTTCGGTTGTCTGTCCCCCAGGGAGGAGGTCACACACAGTTCCATGTAATCGGTTCCTTCTTTCCTACCCATTCTCCCTTTACCCTCCCTGTTTTGCCACTCACACCACTGGTCCTATAGGGCTCATCCGTCCTGGATTCCCTGTATTTTCAGTTCCTATCTGTACCAGTGTACCTCCTCTGGACTAGCCAGTCTTGCAAGATAGAATTCAAGTCATGGTAGTGGGAGCGAGGAGGAAACCTTTAAGAACTAGAGGAAGGTTGTATTTCTCATCATTGTTACATCGCACCCTGACTGGCTCATCTCCTCCCCGAGACCCCTCTGCAAGGGGATCTCCAGTGGCCTACTAATGGGCTTTGGATCTCCACTCCGCACTCCCCCCATCATTCACTATGGTAAGATTTTTTGTTCTGATGATGCTTTACACCTGATCCCTTCAACACCTCGTGGTTGCATAGGCTGGTGTGCTTCTTCCATGTGGGCTTTGTTGCTTCTGAGCTTGATGGCCGCTTGATTACCTTCAAGCCTTTAAGACCCCAGACGCTATACTTTTTGATAGCCGGGCACCATCAGCTTTCTTCGCCACATTTGCTTATGCACCCATTTGTCTTCAGTGATCCGTTTGACACCCCGTGATCACACAGGTTGATATGTTGTTCCATGTGGGCTTTGTTGCTTCTGAGCTAGATGGCCGCTTGTTTACCTTCAAGCTTTTAAGACCCCAGACGCTATATCTTTTGATAGGCGGGCACCATCAGCTTTCTTCACCACATTTGCTTATTCACCCGCTTTGTCTTCAGCGGTTGTGTCGGGAAGGTGAGCATCATAGAATGCCAATTTACTAGAAGAAAGTATTCTTGTGTTGAGGGAGTACTTGAGTGGAGACCCAATGTCCTTCTGCTACCTTAATACTAAACCTATAAATGTAGGCTCTTAGATCTATTTCCCCATCCTCATATAATATATTTGTATATGTACATGTCTTTATCTAGAGCTCTATAAATACCCTTTGCCTCCCAGCTCTTTCCTCTATTTCCATTGATTCTCCTCCTGTCCCACTGATTGAGAAAATCTATCAGGATAAAATGATTGCTACGAATTCAGTAATTTTAAAATAAAAGTCAGACTTCATTGAACAAAAGGGCATTTACATTCACTAGAAGAAGAGGCCTGTAAGTCAATGTCATCTTATTCAGGGCAACTTAGGAGCGCACATGTCATGGAAATGCCTGACTTCTTGTGATAATAACCCTAAAGCTCTACAGAAGTACAAATGTCACTTTCGCCTGCTTGCACTGCGGGCTCCGGACTCTCCTGCGGAGGGCGCAGTGCTTGGACTGGGGCTGGGTAGTGGCGGGCCGGACCCGTTCTGATCCAGGTCCCGCCGGCGTCAGGAACGGACATGGCCCAGAACTTGAAGGACTTAGCGGGATGGCTGCCCGCTGGCCCGGGGCGCATGGGCACTGGCGCTGAAGTTGCTGCTGGGTGCCTGCGCCCTGGCGGCCTGTGTCCGCGAGTCCGTCTTCACCGTGGAAGGTGGGCACAGAGCCATCTTCCTTAATCGCATCGGTGGCGTGCAGCAGGACACAATCCTGGCCGAGGGCCTTCACTTCAGGATCCCCTGGTTCCAGTACCCCATCATCTATGACATCCAGGCCAGACCCCGAAAAATCTCCTCTCCCACAGGCTCCAAAGATCTGCAAGTGATGAACATCTCCCTGCGGGTGCTGTCTCAGCCCTACGCCCTGGAACTTCCCAGCATGTATGAGAGCCTGGGGCTGGACCACGAGGAGCGGGTGCTGCCTTCCGTCCGTTGTCAAGGAGGTGCTCAGGAGCGTGGTGGCCAAGTTCAGTGCCTCCCAGCTGATCACCCAGCGGGCTCAGGTGTCCCTACTGATCCGAAGGGAGCTGACCGAGAGGGCCAGGGACTTCAGCCTCATCCTGGATGATGTCGCAGTCACAGAGCTGAGCTTCAGCCGAGAATACACAGCTGTTGGCGAAGCCAAACAATTGGCCCAGCAAGAGGCCCAGCGAGGCCAGTTCTTGGTGGGAAAGGCGAAGCAGGAGCAGCGGCAGAAGCTTGTGCAGGCAGAGGGGGAAGCTGAGGCCGCCAAGATGCCTGGGGAAGCGCCGAGCAAGAACCCTGCCTACATCAAACTGCGCAAGATCCAGGCGGCCCAGAACATCTCCAAGACGATCGCCACATCACAGAATCGTATCTATCTCACTGCTGACAACCTCGTGCTCAGCCTGCAGGACGAGAGCTTCACACCGGGAAGCGACAGCCTCATCCAGGCTAAGAAATGAGCCTGCTGAGGGAGAGCTTCGCCCAAGATGACTGTGGAGCCACCTCTCCCTGGTCTCGGAGGAGTCAGCTCGGGGGTCCCTGACATCCCTCGCCTGCCCAGCATCATGATGGTCCCTCTCTGCCCCTCCTCCCCACCCCCTTGGATTGTTGAAGGACTGGCCCTTTTTTCAGGGAAATGACTGTCCTCTCCCCGTTTCGTCCCAGGGCGTTGGAACCGAGTGTGATAGATTTCTCAGTGATTTATTCCGTACAGGGTGAGTTCCCTCCCTCGAGGCTGGGAGGAGAGAACTGTCGTCCCAGGAATTCTCAATAAATTTTTACTATACAAACCGAAAAGAAAAAAAAGTACAAATCTCAAGGATTGGTATATAAAGTTTGTCCTTGGTCAGTTTACTTAATGGCATAATCATTCTCCTATCTACACAGATACTGCATATTCTCAGAACAGTCCATTTGAACAGAATATATGAGTAATGTAACTAATAATCAACGAGTTCAGAAGATTGGGAATTTGAGGTCTTTTCTGTTGATGTTGCTGCTATTTACAGATACATTTCTTTGCAGAATTTCACATATTTGAGGTGATTTTAACTTTTGTAAAATTGAGGATGGGGAGCAAGGGAAATATGAGGGGGGCTTCAAAAAGTTCATGGGGAAAAAAAAACTTCATGGAAAAATGGAATCAAAAGATAATGGAACTTTTCCATGAACCTTTTGAAGCCCCTTCATACTTGATCAGCCCAACTTAATCGATTGTTGTGAGGATCAAATTAATGTAGTCTTACTGAATCATATAGGCAATAAACAATGACTGGTCAGGCAGTATTTTAGTAGCATCCTTACATTTAAAGCCTGATTCTCAGCTGATGCAGTCCTAGAGATTTATAATTCATTCAGAGACACTCATGTGTTGGCCTGGACAAATGACAAGTTCTCCACCCTTGCAGTAGATTGTGGGACAATGGTGGAAAGTGTGTACACTGACCTGGGCTGTAAGGGGCAACTTTGTCTTGTGACTTAAGCTCAGCCACTTCAGGGACTTATTTAACTCTCTGTCCCTCAGCCCTTTCTGACCAATGTTTATCCCCTATAGATGAAATCTTAGTGTAAAACGTTAATAGCAAGTTTAAGATCTAGCTGTAATTGGGGAGTGCAGGGTGGAGACCCAAAGCGTGTAGGCCACTGAACATCCCCTTACAGAAAGGTCTTGGGGAGGAGACGAGCCAGTCAGGGTGCAATGCAGCAAAGATGAAAAATACAATTTTCTTCTAGTTCCTAAATGCTTGCTCTCCTGTCACCCCCCCCCCCCCCCACACACACACACACACACTATCATGATCCGAATTCTACCTTGCAAGTATGGCTAGACCAGAGGATGTACACTGGTACAGATAGGAACTGGAAACACAGGGAATTCAGGGCAGATGATCCCTTCAGGACCAGTGGTGTGAGTGGCGATACTGGGAGGGTAGAAGAAGGGTGGGTTGGAAAGGGGGAACCGATTACAAGGATCTACATGTGACCTCCTCCCTGGGGGATGGACAACAGAAAAGTGGGTGAAGGGAGACATCGGAGAGGCAAGATATGTCAAAATAATAATTTATAAGTTATGAAGGTCTCATGAGGGAGGGGGGAGCGGGAAGGGAGGGGGAAAAAATGAGGAGCTCATGCCAGGGGCTTAAATGGAGAGCAAATGTTTTGAGAATGATGAGGGCAATGAATGTACAAATGTGCTTTACACAATTGATGTATGTATGGATTGTGATAAGAGTTGTATGAGCCCCTAATAAAATGATTTTAAAAAGATCTAGCTGTAATTAAAATGTCCATTTATTTATTAAAAGTCATTAATTTAAAAATAACTGATTTTAAATAAAAATATTAATATTCCAGGCCAAAGAATTGGTAGTGTTCATCTCTAAGAGATATCTTGCTCTCACGGTCTTGTCCATTTAGGGAATTAAACTTTATATCATCATTTTGAGCATAAAATAAATCCAAGACCGTTCTAATTCTCAAGGAATCATCTTTTTGTTTGTTTGTTTGTTTAATAAATCATTTTATTGGGGCTCTTACAGTTCTTATAACAATCCACACATCAATTGTATCAAGCACACTTGTAGATATGTTGCCATCATCATTTCCAAAACATTTGCTTTCTACTTGAACCCTTGGTATCAGCTCCTCTTTATCCCCTCCCTCTCCTACCCCACCACTGCAAACCCTTGATAACTTACAAATTATTTTTATTTTCATATTTTACACCACTTGCTGTCTCCCTTCACCCACATTTAAGTTGTTCATCCCCCCCAGGGGGGGTGTTGTTGTATTTCAATCATTGCAATTGGTTCCCCCTTTCTCCCCCTTCTAACCCCATCTTCCCCCTACCCTCATGGTATCACTACTCTCATTATTGTTCCTGAGGGGTTTGTTTGTCCTGGATTCTTTATGTTGAGAGCTCTTATCTGTACCAGTGTACATGCTCTAGTCTAGCCAGATTTGTAAGGTATAACTAGGGTCATGATAGTGGGGGTGGGGGATGGGAGGAGGAAGCATTAAAGAAATAGAGGAATGTTGTGTGTTTCTTCGGTGCTATACTGCACCCTGACTGGCTCATCTCTTCCTTGTGACCCTTTGTGAGTGGATGTCCAGTTATCTAAAAATGGGCTTTGGGTCTTTATTCTGCCCCCACTGTTCTCATCAAAATGGTTCTTTGTTTTGGGTCTTCTGATGCCTGATACCTGATCCTGTCGACACGTAGTGATCACACGGGTTGGTGTGCACCTTCCATGTGGGCTTTGTTGCTTCCCTGATAGATGGCTGGTTGTTTAACTTCAAGCCTTTAAGACGCCAGATGCTATAACTTCTAATAGCTAGGCACCATCAACTTTCTTTATCACAT
The DNA here is from genome assembly GCF_000313985.2 of Echinops telfairi. Lineage (NCBI taxonomy): Eukaryota > Metazoa > Chordata > Mammalia > Afrosoricida > Tenrecidae > Echinops > Echinops telfairi. The sequence goes on along the minus strand of NW_022107431.1, from coordinate 50,004,863 downwards.
TAGCTTAGGCACCCATTTTGTCTTCAGCGATCATGTTGGGAAGGTGAGCATCACAGAATGCCAGGTTATTAGAACAAAGTGTTTTTGCACAGAGGGGGGACTTGAGTAGAGGCCCAATGTCTGTCTGCTACCTCAACGATTAACCTATAAATATATGTACATAGACCTATATCCCTATCATTATATATTAATATATTTACATATGACATGCCTATGCTTATACCTCTATGAATGTCTTTTGCCTCCTAAGCCTTTCCTCTATTTCCTTTTATTTGCCTCTTGTCCCACTATCATGTTTGACTCAAGGACTAGTTTTGTCAAACGATACAATTTAATGCCCCACATATGAGCGATTTCTTTCTCTAAGCAACTAGGGCAGGGAATTTAAGATTTCAGCATACCTCTGTAGATTACGATAAACACCAGTCTTCATTCGCTCCCCTTTTTATGCTTCCATGTAGGTCTCCACACTTCTGCTGGCATGGCTGTCCTCTGTGAGCATTCAGAAGGTGGACCGTGGAACAAGTATGAGAATATTTCAGATCATCGGATGTTTGAATGCTTGGTGGTCACTCAGGATCTGCTTATATACATCCTTTGCTGAAGGGTTCTATTGTATCGGTCGATTCTCCAAAGAATAACTTTTAGATATCTATAGCTTTGAATGATCAACCGTCTTATAAATATGTCATGCTCCAGCAACCTCTAGACTCCAAGGACATAGTATGATTCTGGGTTATTCCAGAACAGAGTCTGGGTCTGTAGGAGGCATCTTTGGGTGGTCAGTGTCGAATGATGTTAACATAGAGAAAATGCTTGCTAAAGCTCGACTGACTGACTGACTGACTGACTAAACAGATCAAATGAATTTGTAACAACTCAAGAAGCAAGAAAAGATTGGACTACACGTTTGTTTTTAAAAGCAGCAGTTGTAAAGTTTATAATTCGGGTTTTAACGCTGGACGACAAATCTAGTCTGTCCTTTCAGACCCTTACAATACCTCTGCTCTCTCAGCACTTTGAGAAACTTTGGGTTTTAAACTCCTTGGGGGTTACTTTCAGGGTGTAGATGAAATTGTGACTTAATGGTTATCCTATTTTCAGTTCCTGAAAGAACTGAGAGGAGAATGAGGATAAACAAGGTGGCAGTTAGTCCTCGAACTGTCGAGACCAACGCTCTGGTTCCAGCCTGGCTTGTCTTCTCATCATCCAGTATATTACTGCCTCAGACAAGTTACTTCCTATCTTGGTGTGCTCATCTCTGTCTGTAATGGATATTAGCTAATATGAAAATTTAATGAGTTAATGCATCTAAAATAGTCACAAGAGAGCCAGACATGGAGTAAACATCCACAAAGTGCTGGCTCGCCCCCATTCATCCTGTTACAATGGAAAGATATTCCTTTGAGCGAGACGAGCCAGGCTGTTCATTGCGGTTCTGGCCCTTTGTCCTGGACCAACATTTCATCTCACTAAGCTTGTTTCATCGTGTGGAAAACGTGGGTAATAAGACGGTAAGAGGACGGAAAGCGAAATCAGACGAGAAGCTGTCGGAGCCCTGGCGCGCTGCGCCTAGAAAACCACCTCAATGGGCCTGTGTGGGACAGGAGGAAAGGAGTCTTCGGTCATGGATTTTATGCCCTGTGTGCTAAGTAGGACTTTTGATCTTCCCACAGTTTGAAATGAAAGTACCAACCCCAGAAAGGAGAGAAAACAAACAAACAAAACAAAATCCAAGCAAACAAACAAACAAAAAAGACCCTCCTCGTGGGGTGAATGAGTTGCATAAGGAAAGAAGGCAAGGACATAACCAAGAGGCTGGGTGCCAACTGGGTTAATATGTACTTTTTAGTTATTTGTTCCTTGGCACTACAGTGAGATAAGCTTTACCTTTCCACCAAAATGTAAATAGATGTTTGTTACACAAGCAGTCACGTAGCTGGAGAAATTAGGTCAAAATAGAAAAAGAGAAGCAAGCCTGGGGCCAAGGGCTGGGAGAGGTTCTAGAGACTAGAGACGCTGGCCTGAGCCAGCCGAGCTGGAGGCAAGCAGAGGAAGTTGGAGAATTGGGAAGACACGGAAGACGACCTGTACTTTCATCGTACACTAATCTTAAGGGATAAAGGAGCTCTGGTGGCGCAGTGGTTAGCGTTCAGCTGCTGAATAAAACATCCGTGGTTCGAACCCACCAGCAGCTCTGTGGGAGAAAACACTAGTCATTTGCTCCTGTAAGGATGATAGACTGGGGATAAAACACCATGGGGCAGTTTTACTCCGTCTTACCAAGGTCCTTATGAGTCAGGGTCAATGGCACACAACAACAAGGAATTTAGAGACGAGAATTTACTGGAGGACTTGAGTGGCCTAGTCTTTGAGTTATCAGGATTCTTATGACGGTTAGAGTGAATGCATGTAAACTCCTAATACAAAGGAACCATTCAATAAATGATAACTCTCACCATTCATTCTATTGATCATGTATTATTCAATGAATGTTTAGCTATCCCAAGGACATTGGGCTCCAAGCAGCTGGTGCACGTGGAGGGCAGTGAAGCGTCCAGGTTCCCATTCACCTCATCCATCCTTTCTTTCACTCCCCACCTCTCTGCCCTGGCTTCCTTCTTCCCTGAAGGGCCGACATTGGCTTCCAGGACCAAGGAGGCTGTGCCCTTCCAGGAGCACAAGCAGCCTTGGGAGATTATGAAGGACTTGCCCTAACTGCTGTTCCTAGCTCAGGGGATGCCGGTAGATAAGAGAGTTTTACATTGATTTCATTCATCAACCCACTTAAATAGCACTGACAGGCCGTGTTCTAAAAGCATGCTGCTATTGTACCCATGCGCTCTCTTCTAATAAGTGAGAACCCAGATAGCTGGCCACCAGGATAGGTAGTGGCGTTGTTTGCCCAACATATAGTCACTGCGAGTATTTTTAGATGAACGATTTGGAGCCCAAAGCACAACTCATAATTATGTTGCTATGATGCTACAACCAGTGGTTTTATGGAATGGATTCAACTGTAACCATTTTGGAGTGACGTTGGGGGTGGGGGGTGGAGGATCAAAAGATAAAACCTGACAATAAAATAGTCCATGACAAGCAGTACTGATTCCAGAGAATATCTCACACCTTTCTTCTTTTGTAGCGAGTTCAAGTTCTCACCCTGTCTTCAGCTCTTCACCTGTTCAACCCCTTTCAAGCACACCAAACCCCCCTCCATTGGGATGTCATTTCCCCAGACTGATGGGCCTCCTCTTCCTCAGAACACTTAGTCTCTCTACCTGGAATTCTAGATTCTTTTCACATAGTGCCTCACTACTTTTTTCATGGTTACATTGCTTTAAAAATTAGTTGTGTATACATCATCAAATCCGTGTCAGTGCTCTCATCCTCTCCTTCTTTCATTGTCTGCTCCCCAAGTCCCCTCCCCCTCCCCCCGCCTCCCCCCTACTCCACACCCCTTATAAACCATTGCCTCCGTTATCATCTCTATGCGTCTACTCCTTCTGTGCTTCACAAACTGGGAAACCCAACAATAAACCCAACAATAAAAAACAAAGTCAAAATAAGATGGCAAGAAGAAAATAATAATAATAATAACATAAAGATCAAAATATAAAGAAAAAGAAAGAAAAGATCACCATCAATATTTAATAAAGCCAGAGAAGAAATTTCTGGTGTGGAACAAGCAAGAAATACTTGAGCCTAGAACAAAATCAGGTTGTGCCAAGGAGGTCAGCTAACCAAGTATCAGATTATATCATGTTTGATCCACCAGGATCAAGTTTACAAAAGCTTCTGTCTGAAGTAAAGCTGTTTGAGCCCTTGCCTGTGACTAGAGGGGATCTACCAGAGCCTGGATCTGACTGCATATCCTGCAGATGGGCTGTGGGCTCCCACTGTCCTCCAGAGCCTTCTACCAATTGGCTGTTCACAATTTAAGCTCTGAGACTTTTCCCCCTTTGTCTCTCATATGCACACGTGTTATCAGGAGAGATCAGCCCCTGGAGAAAAGCATCATGCTTGATAAAGTAGAGGGTCCCCAAAATGAAGAAGACACTCAACGAAATGTATTGACTCAGTGGCGGCAACAATGGTCTCAAACACAGTGAAAATGGTGCCCGTGGCACAGGACAGGGCAGTGTGCTGTTCGTACACAGGGTCTCAGTGAGTCAGTAGCCCCGGACAGGGTCAACCACATAATCCTGCAAAGGCCTTTTACTAAAGTAAATACTGGAGAGTTATGAAAAGATCGGTAGAGATCCTGCAAATTTAAATTCGGCGTTTGTTTTGGTTTTGTTCCAACAGGGGAAGAATGCCGTTCTTTCCTCCCGCCGCACCTGCCTGAAAACACAGGGTTCAGGTCAGTAGCAGTACTGATTACTAGAAGTCTGTGAAAATCATCAGTTTATAAATGAGTGTTGCTCCTCACCTGGGCTCCGGCCAATTTACCCAGCTACTCACTGGAGCAGCGCTCTGGGCCTGGCCTTTTGCCAGCCCTTGAAAAGGATCATGGCATAGGAGCTCATGGTTGGCGCTCACTTGAGAGTCCCTTCGGCTGATACCTTCTCCTGGGAGGCTGGCAGTCACCTCAGCAGAAAGCTACCTTGCAACCCAGAAAGTTTACCTCTTCACAGACATTGTTCTCATTGGAAGATGCCTACATGCACCCACATAACTTAAGGAAATTCACCATCACTCCCTGGATGAAGAGATTACAGGAAAACTACACCGCCTGGTGTGGGCTTCATGCAAAACAGGTAGGAACTTGATGGGCAGAATAATGTTTAGATATATACTTATATATATACTTATTTGTTAATTATACTTCATTTCCTTTAACAAATCTTTAACAGTGTAAGAAATCTTAGTGTTTTAAATGTTTCTATTAAGGTGAGATGAAAAAAAAATTTAATTAGGTGGTAAAACTCAAACCTGGAGCTAAGCGCATGACTCTTCTATACACTCTGGCTTTCTAGAAAGAATTCAAGCAATTAAGATCGTGGCAGGCTGAGCCAAAGAAAGTTAGGGGTTGCTTTAGGGCAACCCTGGGTGGGATTAGATGTTCCAGTCTGTTCTGCTCTCCTAAGCCTGCTGTGATCTAAAACCTTGAGCTTGGGTCTGGGCCAGACCCTGACTGACCTTCTAGGGTGAGCAAAGAATTGCTATGGCAAATGCTCTTGAAATTGTCTTTTCATTCTATTCTCCCCTAATTCTCATCAGATCCCCCTCATCGGTATCCCTATAGAAGTTTCCTCCTGAAATTATATACCTTTGTAACATGAAATACGGGCCACTACCTCTTTTTGTTTCCATTGAGTTATCCTATAACTATCTTTCACAGCATGAATAAATTAGGCAATTGCTCAACCTTACTAAGGTTAGAGTTTGCTCCATAATTTAATTAGGAGATTCTCTGTAATGGAAGAAGAAAAAACTCTCTAATTAATTAATTGTAAAATAATTCATATAATGATTTATAGAATGTCATCATTAGGAAATATTAAATTTATTTTGAATCTTAAATCTTTCAAAGGTTTTTATGCTATCATCCATAGTGCGTGTGTAGGGAGTGGAAATTTTAGATGCTTTGTTCAGCATTGGTTCATTTCATACCCATGCTAATGAATGTTTGAGATCAGGCAGCTCTTCCTGCTGTCATTTTGTATGTAGTTCAGTAACTGGTCATTCAAGGTGTATAGAGCAATTTAAAACAAACAAACACAAACACACACACCTAGTTTTAATTACTATAATGAAGGCATAGATTGGCTATTCTCTTAGGTTAAAAACAAAACAAAAACATTTAAACCTTACTACCCTTTAGGGTTGCTGTGAATCAGAACTGACCCAATGGCAGGAAGGGAGTATGACCTGTTGCCCAGGAGTAGATTCAGTCTCATAGCGACCCACTAGGATGGAGTAGAACTGCCCCAGTGGGTTTCTGCTGTAAATCCTTATGTGCATCTTTACGATGGAGTCGAACTGCTGATCTTGTGGGTAGCAGCCGACCATGTAACCCACTATGCCATGAGAGCTCCTTCAAGTCTACTGCTTTAAAAAAAAGAAAAAATCCCTAAGATGATCTACTTTTTGAATTTAGTTTTTGGTAGTATTTTAACAATAGATTCCCCAAATATAGCACTACAAAGCATTGGACATATTCAACAAATATTTCTGTAGGGTTCAAAGTTTGATTTCTAAAAAGATTGATTTTCATGAATCAATTTTAATTAAGTCTAGATATTCAGGAGTGAGAAAGACCAGGGTTTGTAGTCCCAGAAAGAACAACATCTTGGAAACTCACAGGGGCAGTTTGAGCCTGTTTGACAGGTGCGATGAGCGGCCATCAAGTTGCTGGCCATGAGTTTGGGGCTTTTTCCATTTGTTAGCTATGCAGGAACACAGGCTAATGATCCAATATTTTTTTCATCCCAAAACTAGTTTTAAGAAGTATGTGTGGGACTATATGGTATGATAAATATTAATATTTACTTAAAGTATTAATTTCCTGGCCCACCAAGCCCTGAGGATGATATTCCTGCTCAGAGCAGCCAAAGCACAGAGAGGACCACAGGGCCGGCTCCACAAGGAGACTCAACATCCCTCACTGACCCATAGCACTGTTGGGGACAACACTGGAGATATAATGCGGGAATTGCACCCAATCTGACCCCACCACACTGAGGCAAAACACTAAGGGCGTGCAACAGAACAGCAAGGGGAACAGAGCAATGCAGTCCCCAGGGAATACCAAAAATAGACTTTGGGGCCAGGGCGAGGCAGCCCATCAGACTCCACAGGAAAACACTCCTAAAGGTCAACAAGCAGACCTTAAACTATTTACAGGCTTTTCATTTATTTGTCATTGTTTGGTTTTCTTTTGTAGCGTTGTTTGGCTCTGCCTTGATTTTTTTGGTGCATATTATTATCTCTCCAAGTCTATCTAGATAAGATAGGCAGGATAAACAATCTGGAGGAGAAAGGAATGGGACCAATGGTTGAGGGGAAGGACATGGGAAAGGGGGAGGCAGGGAGAAAAGAAAGTGGGTGTTAACATACCCAGGGACAAGGGAACAACAAGGGATCCAAAATCAATGGCAAGGAGGGTGTAGGAGGCCTGGTAGGGTGTGATCAAGGGCGATGTAACTGAGTGGAATTACTGAAACCCAAATGAAGGCTGAACATGATAGTGGGACAAGAGGAAAGTAAAAGGAAATAGAGGAAAGAACTGGGAGTCAAAGGGCATTTATAGAGGCCTAAATACAGGCATGTACATATGTAAATATATTTATATATGATGATGGGGAGATTTATGTGCATATATTTATAGGTTTAGTATTAAGGTAGGAGATGGGCATTGGACCTCTCTACTCAAGTATTCCCTGAATGCAAGAACACTTTGTTCTATAAAACTGGCATTCCATGATGCTCACCTTCCTGACACAATCACTGAAGACAAAGAGTGTGCATAATCAAATGTGGTGAAGAAAGCTGATGGTGCCCTACTATCAAAAGATATAGTGTCCAGGGTCTTAAAGGCTTGAAGATAAACAAGCGGCCATCTAGCTCAGAATAACAAAGCCCACATGGAAGAAGCACATCAGCCTGTGTGATCATGAGGTGTTGATAGGATCAGGTATCAGGCATCAAAGGAAAAAAAAATATTGTGAATGAGGGGAAGTGTAGAGTGGAGACCCAAAGCTCATGTGTAGGCAACTGGACATCCCCTTATAGAAGGGTCGCGGAGAAGAGACGAGCCAGTCAGGGTGCAGAATAGCAACAATGAAGCATACAACTTTCCTCTAGTTCTTTAATGCTTCCTCCCCCCAATATCATGATCCCAATTTTACCTTACAAATCTGGCTAGACCAGAGGTTGTACACTTGTACAGATCAGAGCTGGAAACACATGGAATCTAGGACAGATTAAATCCCTCAGGACCAATAATGAGAGTATTGATAACGGAAGGGGAAGGGGAAGGTTGGGGAGACAGGGGGAACCAATCACAATGATCTACATATAACCCCCTCCCTGGGGGACATAAAACAGAAAAGTGGGTGAAGGGAGAAATCAGACAGTGTAAGAAATGAAAACATAGAAATAATTTACAAATTATCAAGGGTTTGTGAGGGAGGAAGAAGAGGGGAGGGAGGGGAAAAAATGAGGAGCCGATACCAAGGACTCAAGTAGAAAGAAAATGTTTTGAGAATGATGCTGGCAACAAATGTACAAATGTGCTTGACACAGTGGATGGATGTATGGATTGTAATAAGAGTCATACGAGTCCCCAATAAAATGATTAAAATAAATAAAGTATTAATTTTCACATATACTTAAAACACATATTTATTAAATATACTGGTTTAGGTGTAACCCCTTCCTCACTGGTTGAAATGATTACATGTCTAAGACCTGGTTGTCATGTGAAAATGGCTGCTACACAGAACTGCTACCATATGCTCTTCAGGAGTCCTTTTGAAAGGAGTCTCCTGGGGCTGTTCCCCGCCTGCAGCTGCTGTCTCCAAGCCTTGGCTTCCTCTATTCCTGGAAGTGGTGGGCTTGTAGCCAGGAGGGGACCTGCCCTACCTAATACATGAGGTGTTCTTGCTCTGCAAGCTAGTGCCCTCCCACCTAGGACCTTTGCCCTCTGGCTCTAGTCCCCTAAGCATGGGGAATCTTGGTCCAAGGCAAAGTGGCTGCTAGGAGTCTTGTCCAAGCCCTCTCCAGCCTTCTTACAGACTCCTGGCACTCTCTCAACTCAAAAAAATGGGTCCTCACTTGGGTTGAAGGGTTGTTGTTGTTGTTGTCGT
>NW_022107431.1:49989220-49995596 GCF_000313985.2 Echinops telfairi | reverse complement strand
ATATTTTTGATTAAAAATAATTGAGACTGACCCATAATGAGGTATGATAACGACTGAAGTATGAAGTAGGTACACTTTATTGAAAGGTAACTTCAATGAAAAACAAAATAAAACTGAAATATGTATATCTACGCAATTAAACAAAAAAGTCCAAACCAACAAGTTGATTCTCACTCACAGGGACTGTATATATATGGTTTTCTGAGACTAAATCTTTTTCGGGGCAGACAACCTCTCTTCCTCTGATCAAGCTGGTGGGTTTGAACCACTGAATTTGAGGTTAGTAGTTGAATGCTTTATCCACAGACTAGAAAAGCTAATGAAAAACGAGTCAATCTTCCACACCTGTTCCTAATTTCATAGTTTTCCCACCTACTTAGAGAATATTGATTAAGACACTGCACTACCTAAGTGGCTACACAGAAACCCACAGACAAAATCTATTATAAACGGGTTTATTAAGGATGTTAACAAGTTGTAAGGCCACTGAGAAATGCTCAGGGTAGTTGATTACCAGTATGCATTAAACCAGTTTCAGGTCTGCTAATAAATGCCCCAAGGCCAAGGGCATAACCACTCTGCTTTAAATCTCAACTGAAGGCCTTCAAGCTATGGGTCAGCAAACCCAGCTCCTTGAAGTGCCCAGAGGCATCCCACTTCAGGGAGCCTCCGCCCAAAGGCACTCAGCTGCACTTCACTTCTGTGAGTCAGAAGACCCCTTTCCCAAAGCAAGTGTGAAGAGGCATCCCACTCCTCACACCAGCCTCCTTCACAAGAGCATCCACCTCTGTTCTTTGCTCTGGCTCCTGGTTCTGCTGCTCTGATGGCACAGCTCTCATCATCTGGATCTAGGAGCTTCACTGTGCAGGCATCTTGGGCCCAGAGGATGTACTCCACTCTTGGTTCTTGCTGTAATGAGAACCCTCTCCTTGCTTCTCAAGAGGGCTTATTTTCTATGCAGCAGGATGCCACTCCAGGAAATCTTGTTTTCTGTTACTCACAGGTGAATCCTAACAGTATCCTCCCCAACCTTCTTACTACATCCATGCAGGAAAAGGTCCTTTAGTGGGAGTTAGAAACTTTAGCTAGAATAGCTACATTAAATAATTCACTGCCCCTACAGATAGATACTCAAGATGTATTTACTAAATGAATAACTATGAATAATATTTTTATATAATCACCTTTTTTTTACTATATTAGACTTTTACAATTATTTTCTAATTTTGGAATGATTAAAAAATATAAGGAAATAGTTTTTCCATAAACCCGAAAGCTGTCGACTTGTCTTTGGTTTTCTCAAATTTGGTTTTAATACTTGTTAAAAGTCCTGATTTCCATTAAAATTTTAAAGGTCTACTCCTTTAATTAGCCCAGATCACTGGGGGAATTGTTTTTAGTGATACTGATATCTCTTTTCAAATATTATAAAACCAACGGGTTCATGAGGAAGGGGGTGTGGGGAGGGAGGGAAAAATGGGCTGATACCAAGGGCTCAATTAGAAAGCAAATGTTTTGAGAATGATGATGACAACATGTACAAATGTGCTTGACACATAGATGTATGTATGGATTGCGAGTTGTATAAGAGTTGTATGGGCTCCCAATAAAATGATTGATAATAAAAAAAAACCAACTGCCATCCAGTAGATTCTGACTCGTAATGACCCTTTTAGACAGAGTAGAACTGCTCCGTAAGGTTTCTGAGATTGTGAATCTTTATGGGAGCAGATAGCGCGATCTTTCTCCTGTGCAGTGGCTAGTGGGTTTGAACTGCCAACTCTGTGGTTAGCAGCCTAATGCTGCTGTGCCACCAGGAATAGTACAATCTATTTATTTATCACTCCAGAAATCCCTATGTTATCCCATTGTGTAAACAAAATGCTAAAAATCCCATTGCAAAGGAAATTTAGCAAAGTTAAGGTAGTGTATTAAATTAGTTTTTCTGTGGCATGTAGCTCACTTACTCACTGCTATTGAGTTGATTACAACTCAGAGCAACCCTACCGGACTGAGTAGAACTGCCCCTGTGGGTTTCTGAGACTCACTGTTCATGGAAGCAGAAAGTTTCAGTTTTCTCCTGTGAGTTGATGGACAGATTTGAATTGCTAACCTTGTGATTAGTAGCCCAATACATGACCCGCGATGCCACCAAGGCTCCTTCTGGCCAACAGCTATTACCGAGAGGAAAGGTAGCTACTATGAAAACGGTCTTAAAACTTAAGGAAAAAGAGAGTAATGAAGTTGTAATCTATTCGTTACTCTTAGTTAACTAATTAAAATTCTGTTGACCTCAATTAATTCAGTAATTTCAAAAGTTTGTGAACTGTTGCTAGAAATACGTGCAGTAGTGGCAGATTCCTCAATTGGGGCAACCGCTGTCAGATCCCTCCAGTTCGGAGTGCCGAAGACCTATTCCACGTGAGTTCATCTACGCCCAAGTGGTAGTGTGAACCCCTTTACGCCGGTCATTCGTCTCTGTCCTGCTTTCCTCTGCTACCGTTCAACATGTGCAATATTTAGTAGACTAGTCAACATGCATTGTTACTAGAGTCCTATTTCATACAGGCCTGGGTTTATTCCAAACAAGTGTGTTTGACCACGGAAAGAGCTGAGAAGCTCTTTCATTACTACACTTCTGAGTCTTGTTCGGGTACCTTCAAATATAATTTTTTTTAAAAGGATACTTCTTTTTACCCTGGGGTGGGAGTGGGGGCAGAGTAAACAATTTTGAGTTCTGGACTAGATAGCAGACTCTTAACAAAACTGAAGCGGACATCTTCCCAAATCATTGAAGCCATGCAGCAAGTTTACAGGAATGCTGCTACACATAAAACAATTATTTTTAGATTAACCCATCATTTTAAGGAAGGTCAGGAAGACCTCAAAGATGACAAAGACAGGGAAGACTGTCAACCTTGACAAATGAAGAAATTGTAACTGAATCCAAAAACCGGTGAAAGACCATCGAATTATCTTTAATGTGATAGTTCTCAAGTTAGAATGTGACTTTGTTCAGCATTTTCCATGTTAAGTGAACAGTGGGTTAAAATTGGCTAGACAGATGTCAAAAGCAGTGCACAAAGATCAACTAGCTCAAAGATCTGATCTTTCCATTGATCTGTTATGTAAGATCAAACTAATGAGTATGATCTCATGGAATGAATTGTCACTGAGATGAGTCATAAGTTTACCAACACATTCATAGGTTTACCAACTTACAAATAGGTTTATCATACACAGAGCGCAAGGTGCAATGAAAATAGTGGTTACCCAGCGGATCTTCTGGACCAGTTAGATTCAAGGCAGAGGTCAGTTCAGAAGGTTATGACATTGGTCTTTTGGGATTCCAAAAAGGTAACCTTGATAGATATCCCAAATCACATGGGGGCTTATTAGGAAGCCGTTTGAATGGAAAACTACATCAGTAAGCAGAAAGGCCAGTAAAGTTATGCTAAGGGATTTCCCTCCCCCCATCATGACAAAGTCCCTGTTCATTCTGTCCTATGAGATTTTTGTTGGAAAATCTTGCCTATCTACCCTGTAACCCTGATCTTGCCCGTCAGATTGCTTTTTGTTCCTCAAATGCAAAGAACATTCCCGAGGAATACGATTTGAGTCTCTCAAGCATGCCATCACTTCCATTTTGGTGGGAGGCATAAGTCTAAGAGCTCATCATTCCCAGGGAGGCGTTAGAGAGATAGAAACATTGCTCAGAAGACCTTGAGGGAGGATATGTGGAGAAACAATAGCTTTATTTTGCTAAAGAAAAGGTATGGTAGCAGTAATTTTTGACTAACCTTCATATTTATCTGTACACAGTCTTTCACGGTCTCAGTTCCATGCTGCTGTGTTGTTTCTTTCCTGGTAATCCATCCATAGAATGCCCTCTCTCATAAATGTTTCACCATGGTCTGTAGTACCTCCATTTTACTGTAAAAATGTCTAATATATTTAAACAAGCAGCCACCACCTTTATATTTTCAGCTTCATCACAACAGTGGCATCCAATGCAGGGACTTACGGGCCCCTCCATTGGCCCTATCCTGGACCTCTTCCTGTACCAGATGAGACAGAATCCTTAGCAAGGTTTATCATCAGTCTTAACCATGGATAATATGTGTCATATGTAGTTATGGATGACTTAAATATTTCTTATTTGAATATCACCAAATTGCTTTGTAAAATCTTTCTACATTGAATGACAACTTTATTATTTACATTATTAGTAGCTGAGTGTAGGTCTTTAAAATGTTTTCTTTTAATGACTACTTCATTCAAGAAAAAAGTTACTGATATAGGCATTCAAATACAAATTCCCACAATATTGTAACTAAAACACCAGGACATTTGACAAAATTAGCAGCTATAAAAAACCGGCAGCAATGAAAATAAAAGTGTTTCAAGCATGTGCAGATGAAACCAAATGATTTGAAGCATCATTGTAATTGGGGAGTAATGGCCAAAAGTAAATTAGCATAGAGATTTTGTCTTGCAGGTAGATTGGTACATGTAAACTAGACTTGTGAAAAAATCTTTTTGGTGTTATAACTAACTATAGGGGTGTTTTATTAAAAATAACCAATTCCTGCTTAAACACTGCCCAGAAATTTTATAGGCAGTCAGAATGGCATCTCGCCCTCTGACACACATCCCCCACCCCCCTAGAGACAACGCTGCTTCACATCCCTTAGATGCTAGGGAAGCAATTGTTAAGATGCAATGGAAAGGGAAAGAAGTTTCCTGGAGGGTAGTGATGTCAGTTAACTTTGAGAGTCAGCCCTGTTGGCCTTATCACGTGCAACAGAATGACACGTGGCTGGTCTTGGGCCATCTGCATGATCACTGGTATCTTTGATCCATTGTTACAGCTATTCTATTCTGTCAGTCCATCTCATGGGAAGTTCTCCTTATTTTCCTTCACCCTCTACTTTACCAAACGTAATGTTCTAATGATTGTTCCTACCTGATGACTTGCTCAAAGTGAGGGAGTCAAAGTCTTTGCATCCTAGCTTCTAAGGAACACTCTAGTTGTGAATCTAAGTGTGATTTCTTTGTCCTTTCGGCAGTCTTGGGTATATCTAATATTCTTCACTAACATCTATTAGTTGATGAAGGCATCTATTAGTTACCCTGGAGGGTAGCACCTGTGAAAAACAAAAGGTGCCTGGAGTAGGATTAGATAAGACAAGCTCAGATTACAGTGCTGACCCAACAAATTCTAGGTTAATCTGGACTAGAGCTCATGAGCAGTCTGACCATTTAGAAGGTTGTGCACTGAACAGAAATGGGCAGGCCACTGTTCCTTATACCTAGGAAAAGCTTGGCGTCTTCTTACAGTTTAGGCAGATCCCAAAGGGGCTAAATGCTAAAGACGGTCAGCCAATTGCACTGCTTACAGCTGGCCATCAAGGCCTTCCTTGAAGATCAGAGAGATGCAGTCCCGTGCAGCCTTACACATACATGATGGCGCCCCACCTCTGAAATCTTAAATTCCAAACCTTACTCTTTGACTCTGACTTCCTATCTTTCAACTTCCATTTCTTCCAGCTCATGACATCTGCTTTTTGGTTAAATGTAAAAATTCCAGACTCAAACTCTAATTACTCTCACCTCTCCTTGACATTCCAGTTCAAACTCTCTTGATTGCCTTAATTTCTCTAGATAGGCTCGGCCCAGTTCTTCATTACTTTATCCACTCACCTCTTAATATCCTTAAATTCCTTATCCCCTTTTCCTGGTCCACATTGCAAAATCCTGTTTGTTTTCCTGTCTCTTTTATTCCTGTATTTAAAGCGGAGGCCTGTCTAAGTTATGGCAGGCATGGCAGGGACCCTGGGGGCCTCTTAAAAGGGTGCTCCACAGAGCAGTTTCTATTAGCCTTAGCAGTTCTATTGCCAGCAGTTGGAGATCATTCCACAAGCTAAAACTCACACTTCTGCAATTGATAGCCTCCAGGGGTCAAGGCAGACCTGGTGACCTTGCTTTATTCAGTGTAGAGAGGGAAGGAACCAGAAAACAAAAGGTGCATGAAATAGGATTAGATAAGAAAAGCTCAGACAACAATGCTGATATGAACATCATAGAACAATTTTCTTTTTAGAAATCATTTTATTGGGGCTCTTACAGCTCTTATCACAATCCATCCATCCATCTATTGTGTCAAGCACATTTGTACATATGTTGCCATCATCATTTTCAAAGCATTTTGATTCTACTTGAGCCCTTGGTATCAGCTTATTCCCTGCCCCTCATTGAACCCTTGATAATTAACAGTTTTTTTAATTCATGTTTTACACTGACTGCTGTCTCCTTTCACCCACTTTTCTGTTGTTTGTCCTCTTGGGAAGGGATTATATGTCCATCATTGTGATCA
>NW_022107431.1:49987160-49989120 GCF_000313985.2 Echinops telfairi | reverse complement strand
TTCCCCTTACCCTCCTGGTATCCCTACTCTCATTGGTCTTGACGGGTTTATCTGTCCTGGATTCCCTGTGTTTCAAGCTCTTATGGGTACCAATGTATGTGCTCTGGTCTAGCTGGATTTGTAAGGTAGAATTGGGGTCATGATAGCAGGGGAGGGGCGGTGAACCATTAAAGAACTAGAGGAAAGTTGTATGTTTTGTCGGTGCTATACTGCACCCTGACTGGCTCATCTTCTCCTTGTGACTCTTCTGTAAGGGGATGTCCAGTTGTCTACAGATGGGCTTTGGGTCTCCACTCTGCCATCCCCCTCATTCACATCGATATGATTTTTTGTTCTGGATCTTTGATGCCTGATCCCATTGACACCTCATTAATCACACAGGCTGGTGTGCTTCTGCCATGTGGGTTTTGTTACTTCTCAGCTAGATGGCCACTTGTTTTTCTTCAAGCTTTTAAGACCCCAGACACTGTATCTTTTGTTAGCCAGGCACCACCAGCTTTCTTTACTACATTTTCTTATGTACCCATTTTGCATAGACCAATTTTCATTACTGCAAGCAAGGAAGATACAGTTGTAATTTCCATGTTGTGCTATCATGTGGTAAGTAAAAGATGAACGAGCTTGGTCTGTGTTTTTGAGCTGACATTATGGTGAAGTCACCTAAAACATGGGTGTCAGATGTTTGGGCCGGGGTACAATTTTAATGCTTGTCATAGGCACTGTTTTCCAGAAATACCTCTGACTAGGAGCCTTAGTGGTTGCTAATCTCAAGGTTGGCAGTTCAAACCCATCAGCTGCTCTGCAGAAGAAAGATGAGGCTGTTCATTTCTGTAAAGATTTAGAATCTCAGAAACCCCATGAAGCAGTTCTATTGTCGGAATTAACTCGGCAACAGTGGGTGGGTTATTGTTCTCACTTAAACTGCTGGCTGCAACTAAAAAAATCACAGCATCAGAATTTAAGCTCACCTGTCTTCCAACCTGAGCTGAAACCTAAACACTGTGCAGAAACCTTATAACTAGGTACCCCATTCTCCCAAGGCATCTGAAAACATTTCTGTATCACTTCATTTTGTAACCAGTAAAGAGCATGATGGAGAGAGCACGGGTTTTAGAGTCATAGGAATCAGATTTGGGCGCCAGCTCCTTACTACTTGGATTCCCTAAAGTTACACTTCCATGTCTTTTATCCCAATAGGCAAAATGGAGCTAATATTAACTGTTCATGGAAGATTCTTTTCTGAGGTTACATAAAATATGTAAGTGGTTGACTGAGCAGTCCATAGCAGTGTAAAAGTATATTGTCAAACTTTCCCATTCTTTACTATCTGCTGTAATGTTTTGGACACTTTCCGTTATAAAACGGTCCTCTTCCACCTGTGCAGGTTAGATAGGTTGCTCTCCCTCTGTGTGTGTGTGTGTGTGTGTGTGTGTGTGTTAAAGGTATGTTCTGCTTCTTTCAGCTCCCTACTCTCCTCCTCAGACTTGACTTTGCTCAAGTCTGGGCGGAATGAAAGGGAAGGGAAGAGAAGAGGGAAGCGTCTGCTTCATGCACGTGGTCCAGGTTGCTGTCCCCTTTTCTTATCGATGATCTTTTCTGCTTTCAAATTCCACCAACAGAAATGGCAGAAATTCCTATAAACATGGATTATTCCTTGGAGATGCCATTTTTTGGCTAAATCCAATCTCTTTCCCTACCCCACCCCCATTGCTCTATCCAAATGACTATTCCATGGTTTAGTGGTTCATGTCTTATCTACTTTGACATTGACATTTGCAACCCAAGTCTGGGGACAAAGGAACGGGGGCTGGGGGGGCGGGGGGAGGGGTTGGGGGGTGTTGTTCAATTTTCTGCATCACAATGATTATTCCATGGTTTAGTGGTTCATGTCTTATCTACTTTGACATTGACATTTGCAACCCAAGTCTGGGGACAAAGGAACGGGGGCTGGGGGGGCGGG
>NW_022107431.1:49979207-49987060 GCF_000313985.2 Echinops telfairi | reverse complement strand
GGGGGCTGGGGGGGCGGGGGGAGGGGTTGGGGGGATGTTGTTCATTTTCTGCATCACAATGATTGTGATGAGGGTCCTTGTTCTCTTGGCCAGTCACCTCCCCTGGATCTTTCTTTCTTGATTGCTGGAGCACTGGACAGGACAGCACACCCAGTAGTTAAGCAGACAGCCAAAGGTGGGCTTCAGGGAGTGACAGCCTAGAATGAAGGTTTCTATGAACTGGTGCCAAGGAATTTGGTAAACATCTCTCAAGAGTATACTATTTCACTAGCATGCCTGGACAAATCAGTAATTCCAAAGGGCCGGGGGGAAATACTAATTAGTACTCTACTCCACTCTAATGAATTAAAACCGATTCTGTTGCTGTTGAGTAGTTTCTGACTTCTAGAAATCATTCTGCTCTGCACAGAAGTGCTCCCTGGCCTTTCCCAGGTTGCAGTCTTTAGGAAAGCCGTGTCACACCTTTCTCCAGTGGACCAGCTGGTGGGTTCAGACTGTGTTCAGGTAGCAGCTGAGTGGTTAACTACCGTGGCACAGCACTCCTTTCCCATTCTGACACATGTATGTAGACCATCATGTATGACTGTACCTGACCTACGCCGATACGTGTTATTTTTTCTTGGAGAATGGCCTGGGTTGAAATGTGTCCCCCCAAAATATGGGTTGTAAATTCTAAGCTCTCTACCTGTGGATGTAAGGGTCCTGGTGGCCTAGTCTCGGAACCCACAGAGGCAGTTCCATTCTGTCCTGCAGGGCTGCTGTATGTTGGAATGGACTTTTTGGTGGTGGGTGAGATACCCGTGAATGGAATCAATTTGGGAATAGTGGTTACTCTGTGAGGTTAATGAGGCCACAGCTGTATAGGCTGTGTTTTAAACCAATCACTTTTGAGATCTAAAAAGAACAGAGCAGGCACAGAAGCAAGGCAGCACAGATGGAGGAACTGAGAAATAAAAATCTGAGACAAGAACCTTCCCCCAGAGACAACAGAATGAAAGCCTCCCCTGGTGCCCTAAACTTGAACTTCTGGTTTCCTGGACTGTTAGAAAATTAATTTCTGTTAGTTAAGGCCACCCACCCTTTGCATTTCTGTCACTGCAGCCCTAAGAAACTAAGATAGTGAGGTATGTATCGCAGTTTCAGTTTTGGATTGCATGTTTTTATCACCAGTTGAGTGTACACAGATACTACTTTAAGTATCTCACAAGTACTAAACTCACTAAATTCTCACAAAAATCTTCTGAGGTACTCACTCACACACACTACCATTGGGTCGATTCCAGTTCCTAGCAGATGTAGAGGACAGAGTAGAACTGCCCCTGGGGGTTTCTGAGATTGTCAGCTTCACAGGAGTAGAAAGCCTCATCGTTTTCCTGTTGAACAGCTGGTGGTTTTGAACTGCCGAATTTGTGGTGAGCAGTCTGACTCTTACCCAGTAGCACTATTATAAATCCCTAAACAGTAGATGAGGAAACCGATACAAACACGACAGATAATGAACCAATTTGTCTTCTATTCACCTTTGTATGGTTGGATTGTCTATGCAAGGACAACAATTAAGAATAACAAATACATCTTCAAAAGAAAGATTTGCTTAGCTTCCTTTTGCATTATAAATGATTATGTGGGATTGTTGAACCTGTAATAAATTGAGCAATTTTTATATTGTGGTCTGGAAGAGATTGCATATCATAGAAAGGACTTGGTCCTTGGAGTTTATTAGAATTCACCTGTAAATCTGTTTCTATCTACTGACAATTCTTTTTCAGGAATTATTTAAATTTTTATTTAAAAAGCCATTGTCATCAAGTTGATTTCAACCTGTAGAGACCTATGTATGGTTTCGGAGGCTGTAAATCCTTACAGGGAGTGGGGAACCTCATCCTTCTCCTGAGAATGTTTGGTGGGCTTGAACCACTGGCTATCCTAATTTTTCTAAATATTCTGTCGGATTCAAAATTTCATATTATGTAAAAACAAAATTCTCTCCTGTCCCATATTATACATTAGCATTTTCCCCTAATGTTAAACTATCACTTTTATCTACTGGTATATCCTTTTTCAGTTCTCTGCTTGTAGTTTGTCCAATATACATCCATACAATAAAATTACATGTAAAAGAGTTCAATTTAATCAGTCCGTAAATTCAAATCCATGAATATATGAATATGAATATAAAATATTTAATGTAGAACTGAAAAAGAAAAACCAAACTCACAGCCATCGAGTTGATTCTGGCTCATAGCAACCCTGTAGAACAGGGTATAACAGCCCCTGTGGGGTTCTAACACTCTAACTCCTTACGGGAGAAGGGAGCCCTATTGTTCTTCCAAGAAGTGGCTGGTGATTTTGAACTGCTGACCTTGTAGTTAGCAGCCCAACTTGTACCCAAGAGTTTACTATAATTTAGTGTGGTGTTTTTATTACTATTTCCCTCTTTTATAATCTAGTTTATTCACAAATAAACAGTTGCTTTTCACTACTATTTGTATCATATATGCTCAGGAGAATAATTACTGAAATACTGAGGCTCAATAATGAAAGTCTTTGCTTGTGAAATTCTTCCTGTGGTCTTTACATACTATCACAAAAAAGCAGAAATAGGCCAGTTTACATTAGACTTCGTATTGGTTAGCTTGTTTTAAGGCCTTTGATATTGTGCTGATACATTTTAATCATTCTGAGAATCATGGAATACAGGGTATATCCTGGATGTGGAACAAATCACAATTCAGCATAGATTCAGAATTCATGTGATTTAAAGCAATTCATAGGTCTAGAATATTTAATATATACAAACATAGTGGTCTTGGTATTTCAATCATTTTAATTGTATTACCCTTTTTCCTTCCAAGGACAGTTAGTAGAAACACAAAAATTTCATATATTTGATACCAACTGCCAAAATAACAATAGACTTACTTTGTAATAGGAATTGAGATATTCTACATAGCCTCAACTTCACATGTATTATCCTTGCCCTTGCCAGTAATAAAAATAGGTAAAAGACATGAACAAATATTTTGTTTCTGTCAACCTTGTTTAGAATTGAGTGAGAATTGACAGTCTTGGAATAGCAAGTATATTTCAAATTTACAAAAGGCCTAGCTATAGCTGTAAGAACAAAGAGTTTCTGTTTAATAGATGTGATATCTAATATAAATATGGGAACTTTAATCATGGGGGAAATAGGATTTGCTAGATGTGTGATCTGGCTTTAGGTGGCAGTGGAGTTGGCCTGAACTCACAGTGGTGCTGACTCACTGGGTCACCATGTAAAACAGGACTGGACCTTCATAGGGCTTTCATTGGCCTAATGTTCAGAAGTCGATTGCCAGGCCTTTCTTCCCAGTTCAGCTCAATCTGGAAGCTCCGATGAAACCTGCTGAGTCTTAGAATAACATGCAAGCCGCCAGTGACAGGTGGCTGGTGACTGTACTTGAAGTATGATGGCCAAGAATTGAACTAGCTCTCTCCATTGAAATCAGAACATCTGATAATTCTCTTCAGAACTTACATATTTAACCTATTTAAGTATCTAAAATGAGCTAATGTGTATATAAATCAGAAAAAGGAACCAATCACATTCTTCTTTCATGTTTCTGTCACTTTTTAGCTTCAGAAGCAGTTGACCATTGACCAGCATCTCATGAAATGGAGGAAAAATTGCAAGTCTGTTGGAGAGAGAGTAACGGTGAACCTGCAATTAGATGAAGTACAAGGCGGATGTGGTAAGCGATAGACTATACATAGAGTCAATTGCTCCTGCAGTGCAGGGAAGAGAAAATGTACCCTAAATGTAATTTTTTTCAACATTATTAAATGGTGAATACACACATGAACCCCACAGGGTGGAATACTTAGGGATCAAATTGTGTATGGGACGATGGAGAAGCACAGCACTATCAATCAGAAGGAAAGCAGGGGCCAAATCTGGAACAGGCCACCAACTGCTCATATGTAAATTCAAGCTGAAGCTGAAGAAAATCAAAACAAGTCCAGGAGAGTCACAGTACAATCTCAAACTGATCCCACCTGAAATGAGAGCCCATCTCAACAACAGAGTCGGTACATAGAATCTGAAGGATTGAAGGCCACAGGAGCTGTGATAGGCCGTCAAGGAAACCATACATGAAGAAATCCAAGGGTCATTAAAAATGGAAGTCACAAGAGACTCTGAAACTTTCTCTTGAAAGTAGAGTACAGAAAACCAATGGGAGGATTGATGGAGTAGAAGAGCAGGCCAGACGAGCTCAAAGGTAAAGAATTCTAATGAAACGTGTCAAGATCCGGAGTTGGGAAACCAGAGGAAAGAACATGTTTGGCATTTCCCCAGCTAACACAACTGAAGGAAAATGGTCCATATTGGATTTGTTCCAATACTGAAGGATACCATGGGCAACATATTGAACGATGCCTGACGCAGCAAAGATGATAGGGGTAATACACGGAGACACTGTCCAAAAACATTGACATTCAGCCATTTCAGGAGGGAGCATATAATCAAGAACTGATGGGATTGAAGGAAGAAATCTAAGCTGCAATGAAGACACTGACAAAACACCAAAAGTCCAGATATTGACAGAATGTGAATTAAGATGTTTCAGCAAATAATGAAATGCTGGAAGAACTCACTGTTTGTGCTAAGGATTTTCGAAGATAGCTAGAAACTGACTAAAAGAGATCCACAATTGTGCCCATTGTACACAGAGGGAACCCAAAAGAAGGAGGAAATAATCAAATAATATCATTACCATCACACTCAAAGTTTTGTTGATGAAAATTAAAAAGAGTTACAGCAGTACACTGATGGGGAACTGCCAGAAATTCAAGCTGGTTTCAGAAAAGGAGGTGGACAGAAAGATCGTTGCTAATGTCAGATAGATCATAGCTGACAGCAGACATCTGTAAAGATGTTCAACTATGTTTTATTGATGATGCAAAGGCATTTGACTGTGTGGATAGTAATACATTATTGACATTACAAAGAATGAAACTTCCACAACATTTTCTAACTGCTCATGCAGAACCTGTACATGGACTAAGAGGCAGTTGTTGGAACAGAGAAGGGGAGTATTTGGTGGTTTAAAAGTCAGGAAAGGTGCCATCATGGTTGTATCCTCTCACTACGCTTATTCAATCAGTATGCTGAGCACATAATCAGAGAAACTGGACTATAAGAAGAACGGCATACAGGCTGCAGGACTAACTCAACAACTCGTGATAAGCAAATGACACAACCTTGCTTGCTGAAAGTGTGGAAGACTTGAAGCACCTGGTGATCAGACTAGCATAGGTTCCCAAACTTATTTGGCCTACCACCCCTTTTCAGGAAAAAAAAAATTACCCAATGTGCCCCCCTGGCAATTAAAACTTCATACTTAGAGCCCATAATCTAGGATAAAGTATCTGTGGTCCCAACTTGGGCTGCTAACCATAAAGTCAGTAGTTTTAAACCACTAGCAGCTCCATGGGAGAAAGATGGTGTTTTCTACTCCTGTAGAGTTGTAGTCTTGGAAAATCACAGGGCAAGTTCTATACCAATGGTTCTCAACCTTCCTAATGCCACGACCCTTTCATATAGTTCCTCATGTTGTGGTGACCCCCCAACCATAACATTATTTTCCTTGCTACTTCACAACTGTAATTTTGCTGTTAGGAATCGGGTGAGCCCTGTGAAAGGGTTGTTTGACCCCCAAAAGACTGGTGACCCACAGGTTGAGAACCACTGTTGTACACTGTCTTGTAGGGTCACTATGAGTCAGTATCAATTTGCTGGTGGTAAGATCGGCTTTTGCAGCTATCCTGGATCTTTCCAGTGCCCCCTCCCCATAGGGACAATATCACTCACTTTGGGAGACACTGGAGTACAGTATGGATTATACCTTGATTTAAAGAAAACAAAAATCATATTGGACTAAACAACATCACAATAAATGCAGCATTATGGTAAATACAGAACATATTGAAGTTGTTAACAGTCCATTGTAGTTGGATCCACAATCAATGCCAATGCAAACAGTTGTCAAGAAACCAAATGACATTTTGCATTGGGCAAATCTGCTATAAAAGATCTCTCATAACATATTTAAAACTAAAGCTGTTACTTTGAGGACTAAGGTGCACCAGACTCACGCCATGGTCTATTCAATCACTTCATGTACATGAGAATACTAGACAATGAATCAGGAAAACGAAAGAACTGATGCCTTTGTATTACAGCATCACTGAAGAATACTGAATTTACCATGGGCTGCCATAAGAATAGAGAACGCTGTTTTTAAGGACACAATCAGAATGCTCCTTAGAAGTGAGGATCATGAGATTTTGTTTCCTGTCCTTAGGATGTGTTATCAGGAGAGAACAGACCCTGGAAAAGGATGTCATGTTTGTCATTGAAAAAGAGGCAGACTTTCAGTGAGAAGGATTGACCTAATAGCTATACCAGTGGCCTCAAACAAAACCATTAGAGGGACGGCACAGGACCAGGCAGTGATTTGTCCTGTTGTACAGAGAGTTGCTACGGGTTAGATCCCAGGCAATGGCACCTAACCATCACAGCCATCAGAGGAATGAACGCGTTAGTTCTAGAAGTACAGTCAGCTGCTCCTTAGAAGTTAGGAAGGCAAAGTTTTGTTTCAGGGACTTCGGGCATGCTATCAGGTGGGATCAGGCCCCAGAAAATGACATCATGCTTGGTAAAGGGTTTGAGTTAAAGAGGAATACCCTCAAGGAGATGGACTGAGCAAAACAAATGAGTTTGAAAAAAATGAGGTCAAATATAACTATTGTTGGGCTGGCTAGGCAATGTTTCATTGTTGTATATAGTCTATGAGTTGGAACCAACTTGACCTTGACAATCATAATGCATATAATTTTACCTCTAAAAGTTTTTAGTAGCATTTCCCAATTACAGTATTGTTAATGTAAAATACAAATATGAGGGCTTTGATAGCATACTTCACAGAATAGGGAAAAATGACACTGGACTCATGCAGGGATTTTGTATGACTGTCTACCGCGAATTCCTCTCTTCAGAGCAGTGGCCAAACCCTGCCTAGCTACCTACTACTTGTGATGGTGTTAGGTGGCAGACCAGAGTTGGTTTTGTTGAAATAATGTTGACCCTGTAATAAATCCTTTTGGTCCCAAGTTTTCTCCAGCCATTTCCTCTAGCACTACCTTGTCTTGTGTATATCCTTTGTGTCATTTATTTTGGACACCTCATTCAATACCATCCAGCTGATTCTAACTAATGGAGACCCAATAGGATTCACTGAGGATCTTAGTGAATATAATACTTTATGGGGTTAGAAAGCCTCATTTTTGTCCTTCAGAGTAGGCCTTTGGTTTTGAGCTGCTGACCTTGCAATTAGGAGCCTAATGGTAACCACTACATTACCAGGACTTCTTTTGAGTACCTATTCCCTTCCAATTAAGAGTTCTTTGATGCACATGACCATTCCCCTCCCCCCCTCCCAAATCTCTACAATGTGGTGGGTAAGGATGATCTGAATCCCAATCCAATTGAACTCTTCCAAGGGGTAAACTCTATCAACCATCTGTGCTCTGGAGGCTGCCAACTTCTTGTCTTTGAGAGAGTGTTGCCCTGAGAGCTGAGGAATTATGCGAGGAGGGGGCGTCGGTGAAGGGCCCCAGGCCAAGTTACTGCTCTGGTCTCATCCCGTTGGAAATAGGGATTTGGCTGAAGGTTCAACCGATTCATCTCAGGCCAGGAACAGCGAGGCAAGAAAGTCCTGGCAGTCACGCCGCAAGCAGCTCCGCACTCCTCCCCTTAATGCCCCTCGCCTCTCCCCGCGCCGGGCTTATGTAAGCGCCCGAGGCCCCGCCCC
>NW_022107431.1:49966630-49977968 GCF_000313985.2 Echinops telfairi | reverse complement strand
GTTCGTATCAGACAGCCATTTCGTGCCTGCACTGCGCGGAAGTTGTCTAGAATCAACCAATGGGGGCTGGCTAAGTCTTGTCCCAATTTCGGATTAAAAAAAAAAAAAAAAAAAGAAAAGCCTTGGGTTGCCCGTGACAGCTTATTAAGGAAGATGGTCATTCTCGGCACCTCACTCTTACATGCCACTCTTACATGAGTCATGGGCTCCTTTCAGAAGCAAAGTTTTATGGACATTTTATTTTTAAAAATGCTCACGTGAACATGCACAAAAACTGGTGGTCCTGGGACCCCTGTTACATTACCTTGCTTCACCAAATGTGTGAGTTCGACTTGTATAATTTAGAAGACATTTAACAATTAATTTCTAAAACTATTATTTGCAAAACAAAGCGAAAAAGCAGAAGCAGCATTTGGGGAAGGAGGGTTTTGGTGGCAAATGCTTTCTGCTATCTTAAATAGTAGGCAGGAACCTGGGCTCCTATGAATCCAGAGAATGCAATTATAGATGATCGTTTTTAGATGATTTTATTTTTTTAGGTGTATGTAAAATTTTGAGTTCGCAAGTTAGATTTGAAATTATTCTCTTAAATTTAGTCCTGCAACATTTTTAGAAATAATGTAGTTTTAATATAAGCTTATGTTTAGTTGATATAGAGGGGGGGAGGGAGAAGGAGAATAAGGAATTAGACTTTTAAAAAGTGTATAGGAGGAGACAAGCACTACGGAGGTTTCTGATCCTAACTGAGTAACATTCACAATCTACCATCTAAGTAACTTAAGATACTTCATTATCCCTAGGGGTTGTAGGCAGTCGTTTCATTTTATCTATATGAGTGCATGTCAGAAGCCATCTGTAATGTCTTTTGTCACCCAGGCTCTTAAAATTTATTTGTACTAATAGCTTGTTTGGAGGAAAAATGTTACTGAAGCAGTGAATCCATGTGCCATTGTTTTAATGAAGAAAAGATTTGGGGATAATTTAGAAGAGTTAAGTAAATGAAAGACTTTAATGCTGTATTGCAAACTTTAAACCTTTGCTATGGTATAGAATATGATGGAAAAACAGTTTTTATATATAAATTATGTCCCAAGTTTAAAGAATTTGGGCATTATATCTTTGTAAAAGCATATATATCAACTCTGATATTGGTAAATTAGGATACGTCTTAACAATGAAAATTATATTTTGAGGATGAATTTTATTTACAATAAGAGATGTAACTATTATGTTTTTGTATTCTCTTAAGCAAAGATAAGTTTAGAATTATTTTAAATGAGTTTTAAAAAGTTAATTCTTAGTTACTAAACTCATGTGTGGTTTCTTTAGCCAATGAACAGATGGTGAAGGTTAAGATAATGACCTCTGAGTTGGTTCAGGTGGGGAGACTTTTTCTTTTTTTATGAGAATTTGGAGATTTCTATTTTTAAAATATTGCCTATAGAGCTTTTGCTAATTTGAGCAATTCTAAGACTTGTCTGAAAACAGAGAATCAGTCTTTGATAGTTCATTCAGCAATTCTTTTGGTCCTGAGAGCCAGTATGAAGAAAGCGATAAGATCAGTTCCGATATTAAAGTGAATTTCTCTCAATATAGGAGTTAATCCTTAGTATCTGCCTTAATTCTGGTTTCTTTGTTTATACAAATAAGTAACTAGACAAAAGGGAAAGCCAAAAGTAGTTTAGAATCAGCTTTCTAGTAAGACAAATTTTAAATAAGATAGTAGTGAAAAAACAGTAGTGAAAATGGCAAGTGTGGTTTGGAAAATTCTGAACTTTTGACCTTTACTGTAGGGCTTAGTTTTGTTTTGACATTATCCACAATTTTCCATCTTTCCAGAATAACTGTTAAAAACCAAAATGAATACCGTTTTCCTGTATTCCCATGAAAAGATACTATAGAAGCCCTCTATTTATTGGCAGGTATTGTGGAAATCTGATTTTGCATGGAAGAAATAGCATGTCTTTTATGCATGTGATTGAGTACATTGCAGATTATCTGATTGTTTAAAAGTATGCTCATTTCAATGAGTATTGGATGAAAGCTGGATGTGTCTTTTGTGCCTTAAAAATTGAGTGTGATATAATAGTAATTTGACTTCCTAGAAATGCTTTTTGAATACCCCAGTGGACTAGGGCTATATGTTCAGTTGCTAACTGAAAAGTCAGCAGTTTGAACCCCGCAGCCATTCTGGGGGAGAAAGAGCTAGCTTTCTGCTGCCGTAAAGATTAACAGCCAAAGGGCCAATTGTACTCTTCCCTGTACAATGATTATGAGTCAGAATCAACTCAATGGCAGTGAGTTCTTTGTTGTTGTTGTACTGAATTTAGTTTGTTAGAGAAATCATCTTATACTTGATCAGCTCTTTAAAACACAGATATATTTAGCCTTTAAGATCAGACATGATAGCTTTAAAGTATGCTAAAAATAAAATGCTATAGAAAACACTTGAGCTGAAGAAATGTAATTGGTTCACTGCCTCCAGTTTTAAATCTACTGTTGTCATAAAGTATTTAGTGATGTCATAATTATAGTGTTAATAACTGGTGTGATTGTACTAAATAGCAGTGGTTCTTGCTGTGGTTCTGAAGTATATGGACACATGAAAGTACTATGGTAATAGTAGAACATGTTCCTCAGGCATAACTCAATTGGACATGTTCTTGCTTAGAGACAGTAACAAGTGTGGGATACAGTAGGGGTGAGGATGAATCTCAAATTTAGTGATGTGTATGGTGAAGCAAACTTATTAATAATTGGAAGTCACTAGTTTATTGGCTTGAATGAAGCTGGTAAATTAATCTGAGGCCAGGCAATAAATGGTGAGTTGATAGCCTCTATTGTCTTGGTGTGAATATTTATGTGTATAGAGAAAATCCTTACGGAGCTATGCTATTTCCGAGTGGATTAACGTCTGTGCATGTACCCTAAGAAGATGAAAACTTGAAGGCACTCAGATGTATTTTCTTGAGTGGAGTTTATTTAAACTTACACTGCCATTCAGTAATTCCAACTCATGGTGACCCTAAAGCACAGGGCAGAACTGTCCTGTGGGTTTCCAAGACTGTAACTTTATGGGAGGAGAATGTCTCATCTTTCTCCCTCAGAGTGGCTCTTGGCTTCGAACTCCTGACCTTGCTGTTAGCAGCCCGACACTCTTAGTTTCCCCAAATTGTGCATTAAAAAATGAATGTGATCAGATGGCTTGTAAACCACACCACGATATTAGTTATTTCTATAATATTAAAGAGTTTACAGTACCAAAAATATTCCCAAAAGTCACATATTTTGAGGGTCCTGGGTGACACAAATGGTTAAGCACCTTCCTTCTCAAGTTGGGGAGACCAGCAGCTCCAGTTGCCCATGACTTTTCAACTTTAAAATCAAGGAAAGTCCTGGCAAACAGTCCTGGTGAACCAAGACCTGAGGGGTTTCCCAGGAAGTGTGATACTGACCGGTGACTGAGCCTTGACCAGAGCTTCTGGGTAATACCCCGTGCATCTGAATGGGTGGAACTGTTCCTGCTGTTTAGAATAGCAGTGTCCTCTATCAGGGGACCGACCAGATTTTGGTATCTCTTACTTCATGTTCATCTTAACCGCCCACTGGGCTGAGTAACTATTTCTGTTTTCTTCTTCTCTCCCATGATAAATTGTTTTAAATTGTCATCACCCCAAACCAAAACCACTACCATTGAGTGGATACCAACTCATAGTGACTGTATAGGACAGAGCAGAACTGCTTTGCCAACACTGTAAATTTTTGTGGAAGCGGACTGCCTCCTTTCTTCTTTGGAGTTACCGATGGGTGGTTCAGACTGCTGACATTTGATTACGAACTGAACCCTTAACCACTGTGCCATCAGGGTTCCTACAGAAGGTCACTAAGCCCAAACCCACTGCCATCGGGGTTGATTCCAACTCATAGTGACCCAATACAGGGTTTCTAGTGTTAGAAATCGTTATGGGGACAGATAGCATCATCTTTTTCCCAAAGAGCGGCTGGTGAGTTTAAACTGCCTACCTAGTGGTTAGCTGCCCAGTGCTTTACTTGACTGTACCAGATAGTAGCTTTTAACTTGAGACTGAACTTGAAATCAAGAAATTCAACTTTGGCCCTTCTTTACCCCCTGGATGTCTAGTAAATAAACCTTGCTTTATTGCTGCTGCTGCTGCTGCTGCTGCTGCTGCTGTTGCTGCTGCTGCTGCTTGTCAATAATAAAGTTCAGAGTTCTTAAATGAGCCATAGTTTTTAATTATACTGCTGGAAGAAGATGAAATGAGTGAATTCAGATTGCATAAGAAATTCATGCATCACCAGACATGAATCTTCTTTGCACCTCTCTTTTCTAAGACTTACGAAGTCTCCTTACAATTGCGGAGCTTTCTGTCTTACTCCAGTAGTGTACTGAAATCTGAGAAGAGGCTGAGTGCTTTAGTATGGGGACATACATATTCCAGATAATTTCTCAAAGCTTCATGTTCAACTAATTTAAAATTAGAATTTTGTTTTGGGGTTGGCATTTTAATGTATTGCATATGATATTTATGTCCTAAGTAGCAGAAAAATAGAGACTAATTGAGAAGTAATTAGCTTACACTGCTTCCCTTAAAAGTTAATGGCTGCAGAAATGAAAGTAGCAATTATTAGGTCTAACAACTTCTTTCATTCAGGAAGATTTGTTTTGATTGGGTTGTTTAGTTTCTCCTGGGTGAGAAAATTTGTGTTTGGCATAATAATTTTCCACCTTGTAGAATATTTTCAATGAGGTGATGTTCTGAAAGAGTTGTCTCCCAAAATAGATGCCAGGAGTCTACCCCTCTGGATTAACACTGGGTGTACTTCCTCACATGTGTAGTGGCTTATTAGTTTTGAATGTGCTTCATTTTCCCAGTTTGTGAAACACATGAAAAACTTATTAAAAACGAAGATATAGGGACCTCATTCC
Source organism: Echinops telfairi (assembly GCF_000313985.2). Taxonomy (NCBI): domain Eukaryota; kingdom Metazoa; phylum Chordata; class Mammalia; order Afrosoricida; family Tenrecidae; genus Echinops; species Echinops telfairi. The sequence goes on along the minus strand of NW_022107431.1, from coordinate 49,973,020 downwards.
AAATAGCTGCCAAAATGTTTTTTTGAATACGTCATATCATGGAACCAGACGATACGATTGTGGCCAGTCCACACACTGACATCAATAGCAATGTAGTCTCTTCTTAGAAAGAGAGTTTTATCTATTCTGACCTCCTTGAATTCCTTGCTTTATGTAATGTGTTAGTGGTGTGAATGTGAATTTTTTCTGGGAAAGGCTGTTATTTATCCAACTACTACTTTCAGTTGAAGTAATTTTTACTTCAGAATGATTCAACCTAGTTTAAACCCCCTTTATGGGATCTGAGAATCACAATTTGAAGAGTCTGTTCCTGTACTTGTGTGTATGTTTGAACTGTTTGCAGTAGTTAATGAATGAGATTCTGCATTGCATTTTTAATATTTAGAAAGCAAAAGAATACTAGCTATTGGTTGCCTAAAATGATTTAAGTTCTCAAATCCAAGAAAGCATATATAGATTGAGCAGGATTTTAATGGTGTTATGTTTTGTCTAGCTGGTGAGCTATCGTGTTTCTGGATCAGAATTGACAATGGCAGTTGGTTTGGTTAGGTGAACAGATGTCCTGTACAAGATGCTGCTAACCTTATGTTGAGTGGAACCACCTTTTCAGAACTTGAAACTATTTCATCCTTGGTTCTTCTCATCTAGGTCCTCACTCTGTTTTTCAGTGCCCTTGTGTTATTCTGACTCCTAGTGGCCTTCTGCATTGCCCCTGTGGGTTTGGGACACTTTTTTGGGAAAGCCTCACCTTTGTCCCATAGAGCAACTGGTGGCTTGACCTGGTGGATGGATAGCAGCCAAACTAACCCACTACCCTAAATTCTATGACTAAGCGAATCCTTGAATTTCTTTGGGATTGAAGGAGTGTAGCCTCTTGACTCTCCTCTTTTGTTACCTATTGTTTAACTTAAAAAAAAAAGTTACTCCATCCTTCATAAAAAGGGTAAGTGTTTGGCTAGTGTTTTTGAGAGTTTAGAGAACCATAAGGATTGCAAAATTTTGTAATTCTACAACTACCAGTGAAAATTTTTGCCAGACATTCCCATTATATGTGGGTGTTTAATATTTCATCAATTATAAGATATCCTTGGAAAATTTCTTTAGCATCTCTAATATCTGAATTCATCATTATAAAATTCATGGTATCATAGTTTAATTCTCACTTACTTTTAGTAGTATATAAAAATGGTATCGGCTATCTAGAGCTGCCATATCAAAATTACCACAAGTGGGTGGTTTCAAAGAAGATGAATTTGTTGTTTCACAGTTTGGAAGGGCTAGGATCCCAGATTCAGGCCACCAACATGCTCCATCTGTAGGAGGAGAAAGCTACTGTCTGCTACTGCCTTGGGTTTATCTTTTTAAAATAGGTTATAATTTTAAAAATAGGTTATAATTGTTATCATAAAGGAGCTCTGGTAGCTTGGTGGGCCAAGAGGGCAGCATTCCTAATCAGCCGACTGCGCTGGGAAAAGATGAGGTTGTTGCTTCTTTCTAACTTTTCAAGTGTGTCGCTAGGCGTTGATGTATGTGATGACTCCTAATAGGCCACCCTCATGTTGGGTGTTTCTTTGAAAGCATCATTTTTGTTTTTAAGGGGATTGATTTTGTGTTTATTTTTGCACACAGAAATGCATACATCTATCAGATCCAGTTTGATTGTCATTTTTAAAATTTTCTCACAAAGTCCATGATGAAGAATGTGCTGGAGAGTCATCAGTGTGGCCCCTTTTTTGTGTTTATATTTTCTTCAGTGTGAAGTTTCTTGCAGTCATGCCTTTAATCTTCTGATATACTTTGTGAGGGGTAGTTGAAAGTATTTAATATGTAACCTGTTTTAAGGGGCACACACAGCAGCACATGGCAACACCCAGAAAAAGGAGTGAAGGGTGGCGATAGATTTTTACTATCAGTTCCTCTGGGTAGTAGAACTACCCTCCATCCCCTTCCCTCAGATTACTTTATGTATCATACACACCAAGGAAAAACATCCAGGTTCAACTGTATATTACATACTAGTGAAACGCAACGTATTGTCCTTTTCCTCAGGCTGAGTCTAGATATGATCAGAAGTGCTGGGTTTCTTTCTGACAGCCTTCAGTGCACTTGTGTCCTCCCTGGCGTGCATATATCCACTGTGGCAATAATAGTGAGAAACACACTGCGTGGGATTGATTCCAGCTCGTAGATCGTAGAACATGGTGGATATCAGAGATAAGGACATTCTGCTTATGTGTTGAAGGAGACAAGTAGTTGTAAACATGTTAATGATAAATGAATATTAGGCAGATAAATTGGTGATATTATAGATGTACTTGAATAAAAGGTAGGGAGAAGGGGAAGATTAAAAACTTGGAGAATAGTAGAATAGAGTACCTTGTGGGGAGCAAAAGGTAGTAGGTTATGTGGTAGGCATACTATTTTTTCTTCTCTAATTAATACATTTATATAAATGCTCAGTAGTAAAATTGACATAGTACAGAACAGTATCCTCTTTTTCATAGTTTTTAGTTCTCTTGGAAATTTGGTATACATGTTCAATAATAAAAATATTAATTAAAATATTGAGAACTTAATTACATGCCAGGTAACATTATTAAAAAATAATATGTAATATAAAACTGGCCATTTTTAATATTTAAAAATTTACTATTGAGAGGCATTGATTACATTCACGTGGTTGTACATGTGTCCCCATTCTCTATTTTCAAAAACATATTCATCATCCCAAACCAAACTCTGTACTTATGCAGTGACTCCCCATTCTGCCCTACCCATGGTAACTTCTAATGTACTTCTCTGTCAATGTGCCTTGTCCTTTTACTTACTTGTCCTTTTGTGTCTGGCTTGTTTTACTTGGCATGATTTAGTAAGTAGTGATTTTTTTTAAACTTTAGACTAATTTTAGCTTTTTTAGTTATTGTGATTTGGATGAAAGATTACAGAGAAACTGTGTTTTCCATTCAACTATTCATGCACATTTTGCAATCTTGATTGCAATCTCCACAAAGTAACATTACTCGCCTCACTTCCTCCCTTCGAGTACCATTTTCATTCGCCCGTCCTAGCCTTCTGACCTTTGTCCCGGGCAAACGCTGCTCCTTTGAGCTGATGTGATTGATCTGAGGGATTCGTACCTCCCTGGTAGTAGTATTTATTTACTATTGTAGTTTGAGTATTTATTATGTAGTATTTAGTATTTATTATCTATTGTCATTTGAGTGGAGCCACAGCAGTGAGTTTGTGCCCGGCGTGAAGGGTGACTAAGGACCAAAGTCTCTGGGGGCTCTCCCTACCTCTCTCAGACCAGTAAAGTCTGGTCTTACAGTTTTATGCTTTTTACTGTCTTTGCATATTTTCTCCTGTCTGCCCTGGACCTCCTATTGTGATCCCTTTAAGAACATTAGTTTTTAAGTTCCCAGGGCCCTGAGTTTATGTGGCTGAGTTTATGTGGCTCATTAGGCCTTTGGACTGATTGCTTCATCGTGCCTTTGCTTTTCTTCACTCTCTGTTGCTCTGGACAGGAAGAGAGCAGGAGTTGCACCGTGCATCACTGCTCATGAGATTTTAAGACACCAGTCTATAGAATCATGTTTCTAAGATTTATCAGTGTTGTAGCATGTGTCAGCATTTTTATCCTTCTTTATAGATTCTTGATGGTGTTTCATTGCCTGGTGTTCACAACATCTTGTTTTCCATTCACCTCTAGATGAACACTTGGGGTGTTTTTACCTTTTGACTTTGTGAATAATGCTGCAGTGTACATTGGTGTACAAGTTTCTGTTTCACGTTCTTGCCTTCAATTTTTGTTGTTGTTGTTGGAATGCGTGTGACACGTTTTTATAAGGTTGGTGGCAAGAGTTTGAATCAAGGTGCCATTGCCATCTGCCTTTTGTTTTTTACGTAGGAGTGGAATTGCTGGGACCGTATGGTATTTGGGAGTAACTGCCAGTTTTCCCCAGTGGCTGTACCGTTTTACATTGTCACTAGCGTTGCACGAGGGCTCGGATGTCCTCACATCTCATCCTGGCATCTTCCCATAGTCATTCATTTAACTATTAAGACGATGCTGTTAGGTGCCTTGTCGGTCCTGATCCTATGCATAACAGCAAAACACTGCCGTGTCGTGCGCCATCTCCACCATTGTCCCTGGGTTCTGAGTCCATTATTGCAGCCACTGTTGTCACCCCATCTCGCTGAGGGCCGTCCTCTCTTTCCCAGCCCTCCACTTTACCAAGCCTGGTGTCCTCCCCCAGGAACTGGTCTCTCCTGACAGCATGTCCGAAGTACGGGAGACTAAGTCTTGCCAACCTTGCCTCTTTTATTATTTTAATAAATCATTTGGGGGTGGGGGGGCTCTTACAGCTCCTAACAATCCATACATCAATTGTATCAAATGTATTTGTACATACGCTGCCACCATCATTTTCAAAGCATTTTCTTTCTATTTAGCCCTTGGTATCAGCTCCTCTTTTTTGCCTCTATTACTAAGAGAGGTCCCATTATTTATTTATTTTCCCTCACTTTATGGAGAAAAGGCGACATTAATTGATTTGCTCAAAGTTTTCCTGCTAATAAGAGAGAGTTTGCTTGAACCTAGGCAGCATGACTTCCTAGACCACACTTTTTGCCCACTAAGTTCTGCTGCTAATTCTATAATAAAAATAATTTTAAAACTTAAGAGTGCTGGAGTAACTAACTTAGATATGGAAACATTACTGAAAATGGAGTGGAGGCTTGGTTGACGAATATAAGTATTGTTGTATTATGATACCTCTATTTTAGTTCGATAATTCTCCAGTGTAGTATGTGATTGTCTTATGATTGCTTTTCTAATTTGCTGGTAGAAAGGATTAAAGCTATTATCTGAATTATTTTTTAATAGATCTGCATGTAATTTAGTTTTTTTCTCTTTTAAACCAGTGATAATTTATTATATAAAATTAATGCTAATATTTATAAAGAATTTTGTAAGTGCTAGAAATTGTGTCAAATGCCCTATGTGCTTAATGTTTCTTAATTGATAGACAGCTTTGTTTAGCGTTTAAAAAGATCATCTCCGTTTACGACTTTCCAGGTGTGATTTAATGTCATGTTATAGATGAATAAACTGAAGTGTAGAGGGGATGATAATGTTACCCTCAGAGAAAGAGAAAGCTTTCTTCTCACTTACGGTTAGTCTGGGAAAACCCACAAGGGCAAATTTATAGGGTCACTGTGAGTCAGAATCAATTTGATGGCAATGAGTAATGTTGCCCTGAAGTGTCAGGTAACTATATGCAGTAGTCATGGCTATATGGTAGAATTTCAGCTTTGGTTAAAGAATAACTAAGAAGAGCATAGGGTAATGATGTTTCCAATGTGCTTATCAGATCCTGTTTTATTATTTATAGTAATCCTGTTTGTGAGTGAGAACATTATAACTTACATGGACACACATATACCCTCCCCCCCAAACAAAACAAAACAAAACACCCCAAGACCAAAAACCTATTGAAGGGTAATGTAGTGGGCTACACATTGAGCCTTCTAACCACAAGGTTTGTGGTTCAAACATACCAGTTGCTCCTTGGGTGAACGATGGAGCTTTCTGCTTCCACAAAGATTAAAAGCCCAGGAAACTCAAGGGGCTAGAGCTCTGCTCTGCCCTATGGGGTCACTGTAAGTCAGAGTCAATGGTAGGGCATTTGACTTTTGAGTTTTTTTTAAAATCATTTTATTGTGGGCTCGTACAACTCATCACAATCCATACATACATCCACTGTGTCAAGCACATCTGTACATTTGTTGCCATTGTCATTCTCAAAACATTTGCTTTCTAGTTGAGCCCTTGGTATCAGCTCATTTTTAACCCCCAGTGCAATCTTTCTATTACCTTTAACCCCATTCTCCCCCTGCCTTTTTGTCGGATGTCAAATTCATCTATTTATTTTTCCATTCTTTTTATTTATTTATTTTTAATCGTTTTATTAGGGGCTCATGCAACTCTTTATCACAATCCATACATACGTCAATTGTGTAAAGCACATTTGCACATTCATTGCCCTTATTCTCAAAACATCTGCTCTCCACCCCAACCCCCTGGCATCAGCTCATTTTCTCCCCTCCCTCCCTGCTCCCCACTCCCTCATGAACCCTTGATAATTTACAAATTATTATTTTCTCATATCTTGCACTACCGACGTCTCCCTTCACCCACTTTTCTGTTGTCTGTCTCCCAGGGAGGAGGTTATATGTAGATCCTTGTAATCGGTTCCCCCCTTTCCAACCCACCATCCTTCTACCATCCCAGTATTGCCACTCACACCACTGGTCCTGAAGGGTTCATCCGCCCTGGATTCCCTGTGTTTCCAGTTCCTATCTGTACCAGTGTACATCCTCTGGTCTAGC
>NW_022107431.1:49962632-49964101 GCF_000313985.2 Echinops telfairi | reverse complement strand
AGCAAAACCAAGCAACAATATACAACAAAACAACAAAAACAACAAACCAGTGACAAAAACCAAAACAAAACACAACCAGAAAGAAAAGCTTGTAGTTAGTTCAAGGACTGTTTGTTGGCCTTTAGGAGTGTTTTCCAGTCCAGTCTGTTGGGGCACCATGCCCTGACACCAAAGTCCACCTTCAGTAATCCCTGGGGACCTTGCTGCTCTATTCCCTTGTTTGTTCTGTTGCACCCTCTTACTGCTTTGCCTTGGTGTGGTGAGATCAGATTGGGCACAATTCCCACACTGTGTCTCCAGTGTTGTCCCTGTAGGGTTATGGGTCAGTGAGAGACGTCATTTTTCATAGTGGAGCTGGCCATGTGGTCCTCTCTGTAGACTGGCTCCTTTGAGTAGGAACATTGTCCTCAAGGCCTGGTGGGCCAGGATGTGCTCCACTCTCTTCCTCCGCCTACATCTGCTCCCATGTGCTCTGATCAGACATGTCCCTCTCCCAGAGCTGCAGTTTCAATGCCGTCCTTTGAAATAAATTCTTGGGGGAGTGGCAAGTGTTCATGTAGTTGGGATTGGGGATGGACCCTCAGACCTCTCCACTGGTTCCCTACTCCACACCAGCATGTTGCATTCACATCTTGGAGCACTGGGTTGAAGTCGGGTCCGTCTTTCCCTGTGGAGATATAAACAATACCCTCCCCTTGGGTAAGTTAGTGCCTTGTGCCCCCGCTACCCATTTATTTTTTATTTATTTTTCTTTCCCCACCTCCTTTTTAGTTGGCTACCATATGTATCCTGTATTTGGTCTGGTCCCTGCCATATTACCTGGTCCTCACCCCAGGAATGTTTGTATATGATAGCTTTTTCCCTATGCCCCTTTTGTATTTTTTTTTAAAGTTTACCTCAGTGGACTCATGTTGTACTTGCCCTTTTGTGCTTGGCTTACTTCGCTTAGCATGTTTTCCTCCAGTTTTTCCCATGCAGCGATGCGTTTCACCACTGCTTTTTAAGTACTCCATTGTATGTATGTGCCACAGCTTTTTAATCCACTCGTCAGTTGATGGAAATTTGGGTTGTTTCCAACTCCTGGCAATTGTGAACTGTGCTGCAATGAACATTGGAGCACAGAGGTCTGGTCTTGGGTTGTTTCGTGGCACTTCTGGGTATATGCCCAGGAGGGGGATTGCTGGGTCTTATGGTAGCTCGATTTCCATCTGTTTTAGATATCGCCAGATCGATTTCCATAGTGGATGAGAGTTCCTATCTCTGCACAACCCCTCCAACACTTGTTGCTTTCTGATTTTTTGAATTGGGCTATCTTTGAGGGTGTTAGGTAGTACCTCATTGTTGTTTTATTTTATTTTAAATCATTTTATTAGGGGCGCATACAACTCTTATCACAATCCATACACACATCAATTGTGTAAAGCGCATTTGTACATTCATTGCCCTCATCATTCTCAAAACATTTTCTC
>NW_022107431.1:49958087-49959659 GCF_000313985.2 Echinops telfairi | reverse complement strand
TTCCCTCATTGATGGCCCTAACACCTTGGGGTTTAACTTCAAGGATCTGTGATCCACGTTGAGTTTATTTTTGTGCATCGAGTAAGATAAAGGTCTTGCTTCATATTTCTGCAGGTAAATAATCCAGTTTTTCCAGCACCACCTGTTAAAGAGGGCATCTGCTTCTCGTTGGATATTTTTTGGGTCCTTATCAAAGATCAGTTGTCTGTATGCTTATGATTTTATTTCTGGATTTTCAATTCTTTTCCATTGGTCTGAGTATCTGTCATTGTACCAATGCCATGCAGTTTTGACAGCTGTGGCTGTATGGTATTTGCTAAAGTGGTAAAGCAAGCCCTTCCACTGTGTCTTTCTTCTTGAGGAGTTCTCTGCTAATTATGGGCTTCTTCCTTCTCCATTTGAAGTTGGTAATCAGTTTTTCCATTTCTTTGAAGAAAGATGAGAGTAATTATATCAGAATTGCATTAAATTTATATAGTGCCTTTGGCAGAACTGACATCTTGACTATATTGAGTCTTCTAATCCACGAGCATGGGATATTTTTCCATTTGTTGAACTTGTTCTTGGTTTCTTGTATTAGTGTTCTGTAGTTTTCCCCGTATAGATCTTTTGTTCTTTTAGTCAGGTATATCCCTAGATAATTCAATTTCTGTTTGGCTATTGTGAAAGGTGCCACCTTTTTGATCTCTTCTGTGGTCTTATCTGATGTGTATAACAGTTCGATGAACTTCTTTTTGTTGATCTTGTATCTTGCCACACTGCCAAACTCCTCTATTGCTTCCAATCCTTCCCTTGTGGAGCTTTTGGGATATTCCATATATAAAATAATATCACCTACAAATAACGATAGAGGTGACTTTTCCTTCTCCAGACAAATACCTTTGATGTCTTTTGTTTGCCTTATTCTGTCAGGTAAAACTTCCAGCATGATATTAAATAAGAGTGGGGACAAGGGTCATCCTTGTCTGGTCCCCCTTTTCAGTGTAATTGTGTTAGTTTTTTCTCCATTGAGTTGTTCGTTTTTCATATTTAGCTTATATTGTCTTGAGGAATTTTCCTTCCATTCCTTTCTTCTCAAGTGTCTTAAACAGGAATTGGTGTTGGATGTTGTCGAATGCTTTTTCTGCATCTTATCGATATTATGTGGTTCTTATTGTTTTTCATGTCAATGTGACAAATGATACTAATGGTTTTTTGTATGTTGAACCATCCCTGCATCCCTGTTATGAATCCTGCTTGGTCATGGTGAATTATTTGTTTTATATACTTTTGTATTCTATTGGCCAATATTTTGTTGAGGATTTATGCATCAATGTTTATTAGGGGTATTGGTTCGTAGTTCTCAATTCTTGTGGGATCCTTGCCCAGTTTTGGTATCAGTTATACTAGCTTCATAGAAGGAGTTCCAAGTTTGTCGTCTTTTTCTAAGTTCTGGAAGCGTTTGTGTAGGATTGGTGTTAGTTATTTTCTAAATGCTTGGCAGAATTCTCCAGTAAAACCATCTGGTCCAGATTTTTTGTTGGTAATCCTTTGGTAACTTTGTCTATTTCTTCTATTGCTATGGATTTGTTG
>NW_022107431.1:49943247-49957112 GCF_000313985.2 Echinops telfairi | reverse complement strand
GTCTTCAGCGTTTATGTGTGGAAAGTGGTCACACAATGATGGTTTTTGTTCTTTGGTGTTTGCTGCCTGTACCCTTCAACACCTCGTGTTCACACAGGCTCGTGTGCTTCTTCTCTGTGGGAAATGTCCCCTCTTTCATCCCTCATTCTTGAGCTATTGAAATTTGTTCCCTCCTTTTTAGGTTAGGTTTGCCAGTGGTCTGTCGATTCTGTTTATCCTTTCAAGGACCAACTTTTAGCAGCATTAATTTTTTCCATGGTTTTCTTACTTTCCCTCTCCTGAGTCTTAGCCTTGATTTTTATTATTTCTTTCCTTTGCTATTAGTAGGATTGTCCTGCTGATTCTACTCTAGTTGTTGTAAATATTGTGCTGCATATCAATCATGAGTCTCTCTTCCTTTCTCAGGTGTGCATGTATTGCTATGAAACTTCCTCTGATCACAGCCTTTATTGTGTCCCATACGTTTTGGTACGTCATGTTCTCATTCTCATTGGTTTCTAGAAATTTCATAATTTCATCTTTGATCTGTGCCAGTAAACACTCCTTTTGCAATATAGAGTTATTCATCTTCCCATTGTTTTCTCTTGTTTTTTTCATCTTCATTTTGTTGATTTCCAGCATTATGCCACAGTGGCCAGAGAGAGAGGTCTGTATGATATCAATGTGCTTTAATGGATGTAGATTCGCCTTATTCCCCAGCATGTGGTCTATCTTAGAATATGTGCCATGCGGGTTTGAAAAGAATGCGAATTTATTTGGTATTTGGATGAAAAGCTCTGTAAATATCTATCAGGTTAAATTGTCTAATTGAAATGTTTAGATCTCTAGCCTCCTTGTTGAGTTTCTTTCCCTTTGATCTGTATTTCTCAGAGAGTGGTGTATTGAAGTCACCCACTGTAATTGTTGAGGCTGTGATTTACTTTTTCATCTTTTGGAGTGTTTGGTTGACATATTCAGCGGATCTCTCATTTGGGTAATATGTTTACAATACTTAGTGATTCTTTGTCTACCATTCCCTTGAGCGTTTTATAGTATTGCTCATCTCTTTTTATGGTTTACACTTTGAGGTCAATTTTATTCGAGATTAGGATTGCAACCCCAGCTTTTTTTGAATTGCTGTTTCCTTGATATGACTTTCTCCAGCCTTTGATTCTCATCCTTATTTTGTCTGTAACCTTGAGATGTGTCTCCTATAGGCAGCAGATTGCTGGGTTGTGTTTTCTAAGCTAGTCTGCTAGCCTCGGTCTTAATGCCTGAGTTCAGCCCATTGATATTCAGTGTTATTATCTCCATCTGCAGACTCTGTGATGTTATCTTATACCTTTGTGTTGGGTGTTTTCCTACCTGTGTGTATCATATTTGACTTCTTTCCATCCTTAAACCAATGCTATCTTGGGGTCTGTTTTCTCGTTGTTGCCCTCTGGGTGAGATTGTTCTATGTGGCGGTCTCATTTATGCTTGGTGAGTGTTCTTCTGCCCATATTGGGTTGGCAAGGATGTTTGGTAGGGCTGGGTTTCTTCTAACGTATTCTTTGAGTGTTTCCTTGTCTGGGAAGACCCTTACTTCTCCATCTATCTTGATTGATAATTGGGCTGGGTAGAGTATTCTTGAGTTTGCGTTGTTTTCCTTCAGTTTTTGGAATATGTTACTCCACTCTTTCCTCTTCTTCATAGTTTCCTCTGTTAGGTCTGAGCATATTCTTATTTGGGAACCTTTATATGTGATTGCTTGTTTTTCCCTAGCTGCTCTCATGATTTTCTCCTTTTTCTCAAAGTTCGATAGTTTAAATATTATGTGCCCTGGTGACTTCTTCTTGGGATTCAGTCTTGTTGGTGTTCTTTCAGCTTCCTGAATGGTTGCCTGGTTTTCATTCATTAAGCTGGGGAAGTTTTCCTCTAAGAATTCTCTCAGCATTATTGCAGGTGACTTCTTTGTTGTGTCTTCTTCTCAGGGGATGGCCCCAGAAGGCTGGTGGGTTGCCTGCTTTGGTGTTGCGGAGGTTGGGCAGAGGTTCCTGCAGCAGCTTGGTACATTGATGAGTGTTGTCTGAGCTGCCTTAGGGCTTGTGAGGCACTAAGGTAGGTGGGAGGAAGTTCCCTCAGTCAGGTGGGACAACAGGAAAAATAGGAGGTCCCCAGGGACACAGGCAGGAATTCCCCAGCAAGAAGATGGGCGGAGTATCCCCTGGTGGAGGTCTCCAGGGCTTTCCCCAGCCTTGGGCTAGACAGGGTGGAGCTCACTTAGCTGGGTGTGGCGCAGGCGTATATGCCCTAGGCTAAGGGGAGTGGTCTGGAGGTCAGCATTGGAATGTGAGAGAACAGGAAAGAGAAAAAAAAAATTAAAATAAGCCAGTTGAGACTGTGGGGGATAGAGAAGAGAGAGAAAGAAAAGTAACAATGTAACTGAGCCTGATCCCTGCCCTTGGAGCTGCAAGGGTTTAATCCTAGCCAAGGCTGCAACAAACTATGGCTATGTTGAGATTAAGCCCCCTTATTGGCTCCAAATGGTCCCGGCTCTGGCAGAGACAGTCATGGGGCTAAGATCAAGCTGTAGCCGGCCACCAATGTGGTACGCCCTCTGCGGAGTCCCTCTGGTGTGTGTGACTCAGTCGCCATCTTCCCGAGAGTCCTCTGTTTTTGAGTTTTGAGGTAATGTTTTGCAAACATTTTCGACTGATCTTCAGTAAACATCTTCATGAAGTACATACATATTTTCTCATTTATATGCAATATGCCTTTTCTGTTCTATTCCTTTCATTATAATAAAAGGAAGTGTTTAGCAGTTGGTGACATAACCAGATTTCATACAAAGAACTCATCAGTTAGATCTACAAAATTAATCAACTTTGCAGGAAGGCATCCCCTGAGGGATAGCTTAAAAGACCTAAGTATTCTGGCTTCTCTGTTTTCACACAACAACTCTGCAAACTACTTAAGTGTGCCTGAATCCTGCTTGAGCGAAAACTATATGCTTGAGACTTAGACATCAACCACTAAACAATAGATGTAAAAATATATATAGGAATGGAGCACATCACCTCGATATATACTTTGATATATTCATTTATCTATACCCCGGATCCTTCTAGGTCATTTATAATACATTTGATTTTTAGAAATTAGTAATTATAATTATCTGCTTCATTATATAAAAGTTCTCATAATTCATTATATAAAAGTTCTCATAATTATGTCATTTTATTGTCTTGTTAAAGTATATTTAATATTTTAGTTATAACAAATTCTTCTGAAAGCTAGAGAATCTTAGATATTCTGTAGTCTCCACCCTATTATCACAGCAATGATCATTTTTGACCTTTTTCTTAAACCTTTGTATATTTTATTAAATATTATTCTAACCATAACTTTGTAATCTGCATTTGACCTTATTATTATGTCAGGTACTTTTCCCTGTAAATCATATTGTTCAAAAGAATTTTTAAAATTACATTTAATTATATATTACATTGATTATTAAGGCCTAGCATGAGCTCAACTCACTGCCATTGAGTCGGTTCTGAGTCATCGTGACCCGCTAAGACAGGGTAGAACTACTACCACTGTGGATTTCCAGATTGTGACTCTTTACTGAAGTAGAAAGCCTCATCGTTCTCTTTCAGAGAGGCTGGTGGTTACCTGCCACTGTGCCACTAGGGTTCCTATGTCTAGCAAGAAAGAGTTATATCTGCCTTTTTAGTATTAAAACACTATTCGGAACATCTTTGTAATTTTTTTTGTATTTGGCATACTTGTTTAAGTAATTTCCAGAGGGCCAGAGCAGGTGAAGTATTTTGAAATCTTACCATGTGTTTTGCCTAGGAGTTTTCTAAAAGGTAATATGAGTGTGACTTTCTGACATTATTATAATTGCTAAGTGTCTTATCTGTCTAGTGCTGCTGTCACAGAAACACCACAGATGGCTAGTCTGTTCATTATTTTTCTCATAGTTCAGGAACTAGAAGTCCAGTTTCAGAGCACCTGCTGTGGTAGAAGGTTTTTTCTGTCAGTTCCAGAAGAAGGTTCTTGTCTGTTTTGAGCTTCTGTTCGTAGGCAAGCCTCGGGTGCCTTGGCATCTCTGCTTCCTTGTTTAATCTCTCATATCTCAAAAGAGGTTGACTCAAAATACACCCTACTAATCCTGCCTCATTAACATACCACTGACAATTTATTTCTAAATGAGATTATAACTTCAATGCATATATACTTTTTATTTTTATTAATCATTTTATTGGGAGCTCTTACAGATATTATAACAATCCATAAATCAGTTGTATCAAGCACACTTTTACATATGTTGCCAGCATAATTTTGAAACATTTTGTTTCTATTTGAGCCTTTGATATCGGCTTCTCTTTCCCCCCCATCCTTCTGCCTCTCTCCCACCCTTGTAAATCCTTTATCAATTTATTATTATTATTGTTATTTTCATATCTTACACCATCTGCCCCCACTCTTTGCTCACATTTCTGCTATTCGTCCCTCATGGGTGGTGGTGGTTATATATCCATCATTGTGATAGTTTCTCCCTTTCTGAACCAACCCCTTCATGGTGTTGCTATTCCTACTGCTGTTCCTGAAGGGTTTATCTGTCCTGGATTCCCTGTGTTGAGAGCTCTTATCTATACTTACTTTGGTCTAGACAGATTTGTAAGCTAGAACTGAGGTCATGGTAGTAGGGGGAGGAAGTATTCAAGAACTAAAGGAATGTTGTGTGTTTCATTGGTGCTATATTGCAACCTGGCTGAATTGTACCTTCTGTGTGACCCTTCTGTGAGGAGATGACCAATTGCCTACAGGTGGACTTAGCATCTCCACCCTATAATTGTTTGTTTTGTATCTTTTGATACTTGCTACCTGATCCCAACGACACCTCATGATTACACTGGTTGGTGTGCTTCTTCCATGTGGCCTGCAGTGCATATTTTTGAGTGAAACAATGAAATTGATAACCCTCAGTATATCATCTTTTCCCCTTTGGGGAAGGAAGGTACTTTGTTTTAGATGTTGTTTTAGCTGGCAACTAGTAATGTGAACATTCTTTTATACTGTGCGAGTTGGTGTTTTATTTATTTTTTCAGTGACTTTTTGGACTTTTAACATTACTGAAGGTAGTGAAACATTTTTAGCATTTTGGCCACCAACCATTTGGATTTATAAATGACTTCTTTTTTTGCGGGGCTGCTTTGACAATACTTTAAACAGAAATTTAGTGCAATGTAACTCTTAAAATGTTAGTTTAAAAAAACAAACAAACTGACAACCATCACCTAAAATACCATTGCTTTAATTTGTAACCCTAATTATAAGGCTCCCAAGATTCTAATTTTATATGAATGTTTATTGAGTGTCCAGTGATAATAATGACTACTTTTATTGGGATCCTACTTAACTGTGATGCTGTATGCTGAAGAAAAAAAAAATTACCTTTTTTCACTGACGTGTACAATTTGGTGAGGGAGAACACAGTCATTATAGGTGAATATAATTTAGTAAATGTGAAGGAATTTGAAATACTATACTGGACGCACACAAAGTAGTAGTTATGTAATGCTATTTAAAAGAGTCAGGATAGACTTCTAGAGCAGGTTAAGTCTGAACTGGCATTTTATAAGGAGGTGTGGAAGGGGAGACTGGGGCCCTGAAAATGCCTGTGTGGAAGCTCTGATCAGGTAAGTCTGGTGGGAAGAGGGGGAGACATGATGGGGAGGCGGTAAGGGTTGCAAAGTGTTAGAGAGTGAAGCTGCCAATTGGTGAAGTAAACTCTCCTAAATTAAAACGTTTGAGTATTATTTAATCTGCAATAAAGTGTTTACAGACTTTTGGACAGTAATTTGTGAAATAGGGAAGAGAAACCAGGGCTTAGATGGCATTCCAGCAGGAGACTAGTTTCCAGCAGACTGCTGCAGCGGTCGACAAAGATATAGGATCTGTGAACATTGGGCTGGAGAGGGGACACCTAATTAAGACTTCTGAAATTGAATAAAGAATTTCAGAAACTGATGATATGTAAGACTTAAGGAAAGGAGTGTGTTTGTGTGTGTGTATGCTATTTCCTGGCTTTATTCCTTTATAATTTAGTTGACATTGGTTTTATTGATAGGTAAAATGGGGGCAGTTGAAAACCACTGTCTATACTTTGTTCACAAAATGCTTTGTACTTTTAATCTTTCAGAGCTAGTAAACTGAAATATGTATATCTGATATCATAAAAGCCCCTTTATTTTTTATTTTGGGTTGTTTCATTAAAAAAATGACTGGTTTCAGTCAAGTTACTTTTCAGACCTACTAATAGGTTACAAAGTGCATTTTGAAAAATTCATGTTCAGAATCTGTATTATGTTTACACCTTCTAATATAAAAGTGTAAATGTGTTTTGTCAATGGTGTTGTTTGTATTTCCCCTCCAATTTGTTAGTAATTTTTTTATGTGGCCCTCCAAGGCATTTAGTATTCTATATAAATTCTATGTAAAGGAATTCAAATATTCTATATAGGATATATATTCTATGCATATTGAATATATAGATATTCTCTATATATTGAGTATGTAATTCTTTATATATTCTCTATAAAGGAATTCAATCTGGAATTGAAGCATGTAACAATTTATTCCAAAAAGAAGATCCAGCATACCATGTCTCGGGACCTCTGATGTTCCTACGGTGCTGCTTCTCTCTTGGCCCCAGAAAGAACTGGTTTCTAGTCATTTGTTTTTAATATGTGTGGACCTGGCTCATACTTTGTTGCCCAAGATACGAGCCTTATTTTAAGTACTTTAAAAAAAGTATTCAACATAATATATATATATCAATTGAGTAGTTCCTATTACAGTAGCATTTTCCTTATTAGTTCATGTTAACTATATTTCATGTCTACTTCCTGCTTTGTCAGTCTAGATTGATCTAGAGACAGAACATGCCATTCTTCTCAGACTACAAATTCACTCCAAATTTAAGATTAGAATATTATTTTATTCATGACCTTTGTTGATCATTTTTAGCATTCTAGGCCATACTTTATATTGTATCTCTTTAGGAAGGTGTGATTGCATGAGCAGTTAAGTTTAGTAACAGTAGGATCATAGTGATACCCACAAGCAAATCACAATATCCCACTGGTTTAGAAAGATGAGTCTGAATGGAACATCTGCTTTCTTGTTGATTGATCTAGTGATTTGTCTGATGTGGTTGGACTTTATAGTTTCATTCCTTCTGTGTTCTTTTGATGAGGATCCTTTCCTAGGAAAAGGATCACTCTAGCCTTGTGTAAAAGTATGTGAGTAGTCATGCTTCATTGCTATAGCCTCAAGAAGTTTTCTTATGTTATTGCTTCCAGGGGATTGAATTAAATTGTGACTATTGAATTATAGTATTGTTATTGCTAATCTGTTGTTTTGTGTGCCACCGAGTTGATGCTGACCCTTAACAGCCCCAAGTGAGAGAATGAAATGGCCTCATCGGGGTTTTTTAGGCTGTAATCTTTATGGAAGCAGATCACCGGTGTTTTTTCTGGCAGACTCACTAGGTATGTTCAAATGGTCAGCCTTTGCTGTCAACATCTCCATGGGAGACACATATAGCCTTGAAAACCTATATAGGATCACTAAAAGTCAGAATCAACTATATGGCAGTTTTTTAAATGTAATAATAATAAGTTATATTTCAATGAAAATGTGACTTCTCATTTTTAAAAAAAAAATTTGTTTATAGATCAGATTTATTTTGTGAGTTTTTGGATATTTTTGTATAAAGTTATGTTATTAGTTTAATGTATAGGTTAAAATGCATCCATCTTGTTCTGTACTAGGCCAAATAAGGTTGTGTTCCCACCCCAGGAAAACATTTCTCCAAGGATGATAATATTTATTTAGCACAAGTTATTTATTGTGTTTATTATATTTATGTTTATTTATATAATGCATATTATGTAATATTTAGCACAGGTTATGTATTGGGTTTATTAAAGTAGGGGTTAAACATTTTCTGAAACAAGCTTTTTTTCTTCATTATCAATGTTCATGGAAAATTAAACAGAATAAAAAGTATGGAGGTAAAAGAAATCTCCAGCAATCTTACCATCTGAAGAAAATTGCTCATAGTAGTGTGTTGTATCTCTTTCCAATTGCTCAGTACATTTTTCCGTTTATTTGAATCTTTACTGTATGTTCAGTGCAGCACTGAGGAAGGAACTGGATACATGGTTGTTGCCTGCAATGGAATATTTCTACAGTAAAGAAAGAAGACAAATAGCTAGAGACAGGCCAAAAAGAGGTCAGAGAATTCCTAGACATTATGAAATCTGAGGTTATTTGTGAAATTCCTAGTTACTACATTATATATCCTATTTTTTAGAATGGCAATGGTAAAGCATCTTAAATATTTGGAGAATTCCCTTCATTAACAGTTCTGTTTACTTTGCTTTCTGGGGCTTTATTTTTAATTATTTCTTATTAGAAACAATGCTTAAAGACCAGTCTTTTCTCTGGTACTCCATTTACTGAAATGTTGGATTATTTTTGTGGGTGTGGGGTTAATGGGATGAGTATGAACCACATAGTGATGAGTATTATATAGTGCTAAAGTGTTTTGGATATTGGACAAATTTGCTTTCCAAATAGCAATAGGAGCACATAGCCATCCATGGACAGAAAGATGGCAGCACCTGAGAGGCACTGACTGGGAATTGAACTGGAAGGGAAGAATTCTGCCACCAGACCGCCCATGCCCCCTCCCTACTCGTAGACATTATGTGTGTGTTAAGTGTTGTATATTTTTCTTTGTAGGCCCAGAATACGCTTCATCAGCATGGCTTCCTGGTAATGAATCATTGTGGCAGGCCTCGACTGTTCCATCAAACCATCGAAATAACCATACCAGAAGACACAGCATAACTTCGGACAGTGGAGATACTGGCATTGGGACTTCTTGTTCTGACAGCGTGGAAGGTGAGCTGACCTTCTTAGCTCTTAGAAGTGAATCCTTAGAGAAGGGTTGTGGTAAGATAGCAGTCAAGGGATATGTTTCCTTGTTCCAAGCTACGAAATTATGAAGTAATGTTTAATAATGTTCACTGTTGCTTTATATTAAATGAAATTGTCCCTCTGATCCTATTATTGGTTTTTCCTTCATTCTGTTTTTAAAATTAAACTTCTTATTTTGAGGTAATTGTAAATTCACATCCAGATTTAAGAAATAATATAGAGACCCTCACATGCCATTTTCAGTTTACCCTAAGGCAACATTTTCAGAAATTTAACACAATCACAACTAGGGTATTGACATTGATCCCGTCAAGTTGTGGAATATTCCCACCACCACAGGGATCCCTCACTTTATAGTCATACCCACTTCGCTGTTGCACTTTACCACCTACTACTTCCTAAACTCTGGCAACCACTTATCGATTCTCCATGTCTATCATTTGTCATTTAAAAATTGTTATATGAATAGAATCATGCACTGTGCAACTTTGATGGCTTTTTTTTTAACTCAGCATAGTTCTCTGGAGTTTCACCTGGGTTATGGCTTGTATCACTAGTTGCCGAGTAGTATTTCCTGTTATGAGTGGACCACCGTTCACCTGTTGGTGAAAGACAACTGGGCTGTGTATTGGTTTGGGCTACTATAAAGGAAAAATGCTATAAGCCTTCATGTACTGGCTCTGTTGTAAACATACACTTGGTGCTTTGTTTTTAAAGTTGCTGACAGTTTTTTTAAACTTTTTTTTGACATAGTATTTCCTGGGTAACTATCATTCCCACCATCAGTTTTGTCTTGCAACTTGCTGTTGTCACTGTTTTTGCCCTTTAGCCATTTTAATAGATGTTTAGTGATATTTCATTGGTGTTTTTATTGTAATCTCCCTATTGGTTAATGATGTTTAACTTTTTTCATGTGTCTCCTTGCCAATTTTATATCATCTTTAGTGAAATACCCTTTCATGTATTTTGCCCATGTTCTCATTGGATGGCCTTATCTCTTATTGTTGTTTTGAGCACGTAAAAATATATTTTAGATACTAATCCTTTGTCAGATATGTGGTTTGAAAATATTTTCTCCTACAGCATGAGTTTTCATCCTCTTTAAGAGGGACTTTTGAACAGTGACATTTTAAAATTTTGATGTCCATTTTATCACGTTATCATGCTTTTGATAACAATCTACATCTAAATCTACATCTAGATTTGTAAGTATCTCCTGTCGTTCTCAGTCTTGGTCGAAGTTTGTTAATCTTACTGATCTTTTAAAAATGCCAGTTCTTTTTTATATTAAGTTTCTCTGTTTTCTGTTTTTTCATTTCAATTATTTTTGCTCTTTATTATTTCATATAATTTCGATGGCTTTATTTTTAAATTTTTGAGATAGGAGCTTAGATGATAGATTTGAGTCATCTTTTAAAAAATTCTTATTGTGAATTAGGTGAAGGTTTACTAAGCAGATCACCAGTTTTTTTAAAAATTTCTTTTCTTCCATTTGCGTCCTGCTTTTTCTTACCAGTTTTGTTTTAATAACTCATTAAGTCTCCATTTGTATTGCCCTATTTCCATCATTTTTTGTCTATCTCCATCTTGTTGGATATTGTAATTTTAGAGTGTGTTTAGTGCTGTAAAAGTTCACGTCATAGGCAGTGGTAGCTATGCTCTGCTGATTTTGATGTGCTGATTTCATTCAGTTCACTGTGATATTTTTTCTTTTCATATTCCTTGAGATTGCTTCTTTGACTCATCAGTTATTTAGAAATAGGCTGCTTAGTTTTCAATTGTTTCAAGATTTTCCTGTTTTCTTTCAGTTAGTAATTTCTAGTTTAATTCCATTTTGGTCAGAAAACACATTTTCTAATTCCAGTTCTTTTAAACCTGCTTAAATCTGTTGAGGTTTGTTTTTGTCCCAGCAGAGTGTGTGTGACATTGTTCCGTGAGCACGTGTCACGATTAATGTGCCTGCTCTTTGGGTGACTGCTCAGTCCGTGTCAGTCAGCTCCTGTGGGCTGATGGGGGTGCTGAGTTCTTCTGTGCCCTTGGTTTTCTGTCTAGATGTTCTGTCAGTTGCTGAGAGGAGAGGAATGTTGCCATCTCCAACTTTTCATTGTGAATAAACAAATAATTCTGTCAGTTTTGATCACATATTTTGTAATAGTGTTGTTTTGTGCATACATATTTATGGTTGCTGGGTATTCATCATTATCCTTCTTGGTCTCTGGTAATTTTCTTTACTTTGAAATTTACCTTATCTGATACTAAAACAGCCACTACTGTTTTTACAATCAGTGTTTACGTAATCCATGTTTAATGTCTTTTTATCTTCAACATGCTTGTATTTTTATATTTGAAGTGATTTTCTTTCTTTTTTTTCTTTGAAGTGATTTTCCTGTATATAATTGGACCATGTTTTTAAACCTGTCTTAATCATTGTGTTTTAATTGCTGTATTTAGATTATGTACATTGAATTTGTCAATATGTTAATATTTTAATCTTTCTGTGTATGTTTTTTTTTTGTCTTCCTGTTAGTCATTTGGACATTTTAGAGTTTTGTTTAGATTTATTTATATAATGTTTTAAATGTATGCTTTGACAAATTTTAGTGGTTGTTCTTTGAAATACTGAGAATAGGTAACTATAGCAAAATATAGTTGGGGCACTTGTGGGGGATGGTAGTAAGGACGATAGATAGAGGTCTCAATGTTTAGGGGACACTGGCTTCTGTAAAGGTTGATAGGAAAATTAGAAACACATCAGGAGATGGCTGAACAGCATGATGAGCATAATTAATGTCACTGAACTGTACATGTGAAGATTGTTGAAATGTCATGTTTTGTTACATATGAGAGTAAGTCACAAAGTAGTTCTGTTAGGATTTCAGTTCATACATATACAGGTTGATTCTACACAAAACATGATTAAACATGTCTCTGCCTTCACTAGATGGCAACTTTTCTCAGTAATACACTTGACTTAACCTTATTAGGGTGCCTTCAAGGGAAAGGTTCAATCAAAATAATAGTGTTTTTTTTAAATACTTTTACTGGGGGCTCTTACATTTCTTATCACAATCCATACATTCATCCAGTGTGTCAAGCACATTTGCATGTAGCCGTCATCATCATTTTCAAATCATTCTCTTCCCATTTGAGCCCCTGATATCGGCTCCCCATTTCTTCCCCCTCCCTCCCCTGCCGACCCTCCCTCACAAACCTTGATAAGTTATAGATTATTATTTCCATATTTTACATTGTCCTCCATCACCCCATACCCACTTTTCTGTTATTCGTCCCCCTGGGAGGGGGTTCTAGATTGATCCTTATGATCAATTTCCCCTTTCTCCCCCCACCCTCTACTAATCCTCTTGGTATCTCTACTCTTTATTGGCCCTGAGGGTTTTATCTATCCGGGATTCCCTGTGTTGCAGGCTCTTATCTGTAGCAGTGTGCATGTTCTGGTCTAATCTGATTTGTAAGGTAGAATTGAGCTCATAATAGTGGGGGAGGAAGAACCAAAGAACTAGAGGAAAGTTGTGGGTTTCATTGGTGGTATATCTCTTCCTGACTGCCTTATCTCTTCCCCGTGACCAAAAAGTCATAGGTAGGAGGGGAGCAGGGCACTAATTCACCCAAGGGGAGGGTACTGTTTATATCTCCACAGGAGAGGGAGAGAGAGACCAGGCTTCAACCCCATGCACCAAGATGTGACTACAACATACTGGCATATATCAGGGAACCAATACAGAGGTCTGCGAGGCCGTCCCAAATCCCAACTATGTGGACAAACCCCCCTCCCTCCACCCCCTTCAGAAGAATGCACTTCAGAGGACAGCACTGGGGCTACAGCTTGGAGAGAGGGGCACGTCAGATTAAGAGCACATGGGAGAAACGCAAAGGGATGGAGAGTGAGGGGAGGACATCCTGGCCCATCAAGCCCCAAGGATGATATTCCTGCTCAGAGCAGATAACACATGGGGAGGACTTTAGGGCTGTCCCCACCACGGGACATGGCATCCCGCACTGAACCATGACACTGTGGTGGGACAGCACTGGAGTCACAGTGTGGGAATAGTGTATGGTCTGGCCCCATCACGCTGCGGTGAGGCTCTGAGAGCATGCAGCAGAGCAGCAGGGGGAGCAGACTGATGAAACCCCCAGGGAATACCAAAAATAGACTTTGGAGACAGAGTGTGGCACCCCATCAGACTTGACTGGAAACCACTTGTAAAGGCCAAGAAGCAGACCTTGAACTATTTATAGGCTTTTCCATGTTTGTCAGTGGCTTTCTTTTTGTTATTGTTATTTTGTATTTGTTTTTTTGCTATTATTGTTTTGTTAGTTTTGACTTCCTTTGTTGTTTTATTTGGCTTTGCTTGGTTTTTTAACTTATTAATGTATCTGCATGTCTATCTAGATAAGATATGTGGGATAAATAATTCGGAGATAAAAAGAATGGTACCAATGGTTGGGGGGGCAGGGGAGGTTACGGGAGAAAGGGAGGTGGGAGAAAGGAAGGGGAAGTGGGACCAACCCAGGGACAAGGGAACAACAAGTGAATGTAAGTTAATGGAAGCAAGGTCGTAGGATGCCTAGTGGGACTCAATCAAGGACAATGTACCAGCAAGGAATTACTAAACCCACATTGAGACCAAACATGATGGTGGGATAAGAGGGAAGTAAAAAAGGAAATAGAGGAAAGAACCAGGAGGCAAAGGACATTTATAGAGGCCTAAATGCAGGCATGTACATATGTAAATTATATACGTATGTGTGTGTGTGTGTGTGTGTATAAATGAGAGGGGAATAGAACTATGTACTCATATCTACATGTTAAGAATTAAGGTTGCAGATGGACACTGGGCCTCAACTCAAGTACTCCCTCAACACAG
>NW_022107431.1:49938420-49943147 GCF_000313985.2 Echinops telfairi | reverse complement strand
GAGAGGGGAATAGAACTATGTACTCATATCTACATGTTAAGAATTAAGGTTGCAGATGGACACTGGGCCTCAACTCAAGTACTCCCTCAACACAGGAACACTTTGTTCTAACAATCCGGTATTCTGCGATGCTCATCTTCCCGATACAATCACCAAGACAAAATGGGTGCATAAGCAAATGTGGTGAAGAAAGCTGATGGTGCCTGGCTATCAAAAGATACAACATCTGGGGTCTTAAAGGCTTGAAGATAAACAAGCGGCCATCTAGCTCAGAAGCAACAAAGCCCACATGAAAGAAGCACACCAGCCTGTGTGATTATAAGGTGTTGATGGTATCAGGTATCAGGCATCTAAGACCCAGAATAAAACCATATCCAAGGTGAATTGGTGGGTGGGGGGGAGGGGCAGAGCAGGCATGGAGTGGAGACCCAATGCCCATCTGTAGACAAAAATAGTGGGTTTCAAGGGAATCTGCCGTG
This sequence comes from Echinops telfairi, assembly GCF_000313985.2. Lineage (NCBI taxonomy): Eukaryota > Metazoa > Chordata > Mammalia > Afrosoricida > Tenrecidae > Echinops > Echinops telfairi. Next base: position 49,942,668 of record NW_022107431.1, on the reverse strand, counting down.
CCAATTCAGTTCAAGGTAGAGCGGTCAGCTCAGAAGGTTATGGTGACTGTGTTTTGGATTTCCAGAGGGGCAACCTTAATCGGTTTGTCCATAGGATGCAGGAATATGAGGGTCTTATTGTAAAGACACCTTAGAAAATTGAAAACTTTGTGGGTGAGAAAAAGGTGAAGAAAGTTGTGCTGAGATTTTTTTTTCTATCCCGACAGTGCACCTGCTCATTCTTTGAGAATTTCGTTGGAAAACCTTACTCCATCCATCTTATATCCTCTATATGTCCCCAGACTTCAGACTTATTTATGTTCTCACAATTTCAAGAACATCCAAAAGAACATGATTTGAGTCCTCGAGGATGCAGAAACTGTCATGTAATTTGAAGAGGGCAGAATTCTGCAGGGAAGGTAACAAGAGATGGAAACACTGCTTTCAGAAATGGATAAACCTAGATGGGAGGAAATGTCAAGAAGTAATACCTTTGCATTTTAGCCTTTTTCTTTAACAAATGTCAATGCTGTTTTGACTTACTGCATATACTTTCGTATAAACCGAGTTTTTCAGTACATTTTTAATGCAGTTTTTGTGGTAAAATTAGGTGCCTTGGCTGATATTCAGGTTGGCTTATACTCGAGTATATATGGTACCTGCCTATGTATTTACTACAAGTAAAATATATACGTGTTATAATTTTACTAATTCAAGTGACATATAGATGCCTGACCTTCTTTATGACCTTTACCCTCTCCATTTATAGTAAAATTGTTTCAAACACTTCGGTGTACATAAAAACCACATCAGATAATGTAACTTTTTTTAAGAGCTGTCAAATGTCATGAAGGAAACTCAAAAGAAGGGAAACCTTTTCTCTTCTCCTATGTTGTTGTTTCCTATGTTCTGTCTACTTCCTGATGTTCCAAGGCTCCTTCTTTTGTGTTTTATTTTACACGGCTTCCTTTGCCCATTCTTTTAGGGGAAATAGACGTGATGAATTCACCTTATTTTCCTCTTATATGAGATTGCTTTGTTCATATTTATTTCAGGATCTAGTTTCACAGGTCTGTCTTTCCAGCCTTGATGGCTTGATAGATCTTTTGTTAAAGTCCCACAGCTTCTTGATATTTTACCAACCTCCCCCGCCCCCGCCCTTTATCTTTTTCCTGCTTGTTTTTTAGGTTGGGTAATTTTTATGGTTTTCTCTTCCAGCGCATTCATTCCTTCTGCCCTTTTCTAGTTGACCCCAAACATTGAACCTTTTAATACGCCTGTAGTATTTTCATTTCTCATTTATATTATCTTGCTGCTTTTCTGAGACATTCTAGTTTGTCATTTGTTTAAAGCATTCCTGGATTATGTGTTGAAGTGTTTTTCTGATGACTCCATTGACATTTTTATCAGATAGTTCTAACATCTGTCATCTCAGTGTTGGTGTCTCCTGATTATCTTTCAAAATCAGTTTGAGAATTTACTGGTTTTTGGTATAAAAGTATGTTTTGATTGAAACTTGGAATTTTGGTGCTGTTATGAAATGCTGGATCTTATTTAAACCTGCTTGGTTTTTTTTTCTGGCTTTGATAATACTCTGGCTGATGAAAGGATAGAGTTTCTTCATTCTACTTTCAAGAGAAATTAGAAGTTCAAATTCCATAATTGTTCTCTTAGCCCAAGGCAGAAGTGAAAGTCCAGGCTCCAGTGGAAGTCCGGTCCACTGACTTCGTGCTGTGGTGGCCTACTTACTGCCGGTCACAGTCCTGACTCTGACATCACTTCAGTGGGAAGAGGGACACCTCCTTGCTGCTCACTCACTGCTGCAGAGTTGATGCTGACTCATCGCGACCCTCTAGGACAGGGTGGAACTGCCTGTGAATTTCCCAGACTTTAACGTCCCCCCCCCCCAAACCATTTTTTTAAAAGCTAATTCAGACATACCATTCCATAGTTCAGTCATCTCAAGCATTATTGTACAGTTGATACCCAAATCTGTTACAAAACATTTTCTTTCTTGATATCAGCTCCCCCACCTCCCTCACTGTACCCCTCTGGGAACTCTAGTTGTTGACTTTATAGGTTTATCAATCCTTGGGTTGATATAAAACTGAAAAACAGAAAAAACACATAGCAAAGATCCAAGAAGGCGACCCACAATGACAAAATACAACAGAGATAAACCCCAATATGAAAAAACCCACAGAATATATCGCAAACCAGATCAAGCACAAAGTATATCAGAGGGGAGAGAAATCAAGTGACAAGATTTTAATCCTTCGTGTCAGATTTATCATTTTAATCCACTGTAATTGTCTTTCCAATACTTTCTGTGTGGTAACTAGTGTATTTTCATCCCTCCATTATGGTTAGAAGGAAATCACCCGAGGGTTATTCCCTGTGTAGATCCTACATATGTATTTTGGCTTCTACTGTCATCCATAGCCTTCTGCACACCAGAATCTCACAATCTAAGCAATGATACTATTCCCTCCTTTGGATTTGAATTATATAATTTACAATCCTTGGGTCACAGATGTTGATATGCTTCTTCCATGTGAACTTACTTGACGTCTCACTTAGCTGACTGCTTGTTTGGAAACAAGCCATTAAGACCCTGGACACATTCCATCTGATAGCTGGGCACCACCTTTTTTCTTCACTACACTTTGCTATAGGACCCATATCTTCTGTGTTTCCTTCATGAGGGTGAGTATTGAGCAGGGTCAGGATATAAAAACTAATTGTTCTTATATTGGAGCTAGGATTTAGTACAAGCCCCAAATCCATTCCTGAATCTGTTTTGTATCTTCCTCTGGCTCATTGTAAAGGCTTCCTTGTTTTGTGGTAGAGAATCTTATTGATCATCTCCTTGGAGCATAAAGATTGTGTTATTACTGTTATTGATTAGCTCATGACACTAATTTTTAAAGCACTATGGCGAGAGATTAAACAAGTGTAGGCTAATTACATCTTGCAATACCTGGATTGTTCACTTGTGTGGAATAAATCCTTACATGAATGTATACTGTTTACACAAACAATGGGAATAGGTTGTCAGGCAAAACTTACAATGATATTCACTGATAATGTCAAGCTCAGGTCTGCCAGAATAATACATATCTTAATACAGCAAGTAGGGCTTTGAAGTAGACCGATGTTGGTCTGCCTACTGACTCTTGATGCAGCTGATCTGCTTGTTCACACACCATGTAATTTTAAGTCTTAAGTCCTCAGGTTACAGGTTTGTTTGAGGTAGAGTCTAGTTAATCTACTGGAGTTTACACTGTTAGTATGGCTTTTGGAGAGTGTGTGCCACGAAGATCCAGGATTCAATGCTCCAGTGTTCTATGGCACTTGGCCAGGGTCCCCAGGAGGTGTACAAAGACTGCAACTCTTAATAGGGGTAGAATGCCCCATTTTTCTCCAGTGGAGCCGTCAATTTCTAACTGCTGACCTTGCAGTTAGTTAATAGCACCAAGGTGTAACCACTATGCCACCAGGGTGGGACTAAAAGTCCTCTCTCTAGGCTTGGCCTGCTCTGACACTTGGTGGAGCTACTGGACTGCCTTGTTTCTGTCCAGAGAAGATGAATATCTTGGTTTTCTACTTGACTTTTAGTGGTGTGGATTATGATGTAGGTGGGCTCACGGTTTTTTTGTGTGCGTGTGTGGTGTTTGGCTGGAGCACAGCTATTGCCTGAAACTTTGTCTTAGGCTTTCCCTTTTGTGGTTCTTTGGCAAGAGAGAATAAGCATTCATTTTCGCTTTTTTTAGTGTAATTGGTGTTTTGGGGTTACTAATTTCTCAAGTTCCAAATCTGAGATATAAGAGGGAAAACAAAATAAACATTGAAGGAATTTTTCATTAACTTATATCTTAGGTACCAAAGAACAAAGAGCTGGTCTTCTCTGCCTAACTATCTAGGTCTAATGTCCAGTAGGCAGTAGAGGGAAAAGTATATTTTCATCTTTTCTACAACATTTTTTTCCCAATGGCTTGTTAATCTTGCTTTTCATATACGTTCACTGTTAGCAATTGCACAAAATATTTAATTACAGTCTTGGATCTAATTAATATAACTCTAGGAAAGTTAATACACGTGTAAGATGGTGAAGGGACAGATCTTGGGTATGTTTTCTATTAGAAGACAAATACTCCTTTGTTAATTGGAAAAGTTTGAAAATAATAAAAATATAGTGGATCTGTTTCTTTAACTTCTAAAGCTGTTTTTTAATTTCTTTTTTTTAATTAAAAGATCATTTTATTGGGG
>NW_022107431.1:49923760-49936409 GCF_000313985.2 Echinops telfairi | reverse complement strand
GAGAAAACAACTTTTATTTTATACATTACTAGGGTTTAATAACATCACTTTCAAGTTGTTTAGCACACTTCAAGGATATTTGGAGGGATAGAGTATAACTATTTAGTCAGTGATCTTGAAGCAGAATTCCTATCATACACAATTACAAATGAAAAACAAAACCACACACACTCAAAAATGGAGAAAAAGCATTGAATGAAATAATTTTGTAATTTATCCTTAATGTCAACTATTATTATTTCTTTTCACCTGATTTTTAAAAGGTAAGTCAAAACTCATTGCTTCCGAGTCGCTGCTTGGTAGTAAGTGCGTATTTTAAAAAATATGAAGATGAACATATTCAGAAGCAAATTTGTCTATGTAGAATTACTTACAACAAAAGTCTCCCTAATGTTTTTTGCCTCCTCGGCCTTGTTTTGTTTTCAGAGGGCACACGTGTTATTCGTGCGTCACATATCTTGCCAGAGCTTTTGCACCATGCACAGAAGTTTGTAAGTAAAAGTTTATGTGCTCCATTTCCCACCCGTAAAGACAAAGATCGGTTTACCAAGATACCAATAATAAAAGGCAATTTTAATGAAAAAAACAACTATAAAAGAGAGATAGTCAGCTTAAGTCAGAGCCAGTTTAAGGTGGAGTGTACCTGTAATACATACTAGAGCTGCCTCTCCTTCCTTACTCTCAACCCCTAGACGTGCTGTGGCTGGTGCTAAAAACAAGCTTGTGTGACCACCAGGGCCTTTTGGAGGCTCATTCATTTAACAAACATTTATTGAACACTTAACTTTGTATCCAAACAGCAGAATTGCATCAAGCCCATAGTAGAGGATTATCAGGAATGAAACTTGAGTCTTAAACAATGTGAATTATTGAATGACTTTTCTTTAGCCATGGTAGTCTCAGATTTCATAGAATATTAAATGAGGGTGTCAGAGTTTTATATTTAACAAAAAATTGAGATACTAACCTTAGTAGCACCACTTTTCTTAGCTGTGGTAACTTGTTCATGGAGTGTCAAATCCCAAATCGGTAGGAAGTAGATCTCCATTATGAGGAGAATGTGTCTGAAGGACTGCCACAGCGTAATGTAGACTACACCAGTGGATCTCCGGGATCTTTCTCTGGAGACCTGAAGGCCATGGCTGTAAATAGCTTCACAGGAATCAATTTGAGAGAGAACTGCTTTTGCTATATTAGAGTAATGTTTTACAGGTTGCAACCAGACATGATGTCAAAGTTGTAATATTAAGGGAGTAGCAAGAGAAAAGTAGAAGCATAGGCCCCTGAGGCAAAAACAGAACTGCGTTTCCTTTGGTCTGACTCCACCAAGGAGCCCTGACGGTGTAGTGGCCTACACATAGAGCGTCTAACCGCTGGTTCAACAGTTCACACCTACCAGCCCTTCCGCTGGAGAAAGACGAGGTGGCCTGATGCTGTAAAGATGTAAAAGTCTCGAACACTCTAAGGGGCAATTGTACAAAGTTCTACAGGGTCACAGTGAGTTGGGATCAACTTGAAAGCAGTGAGTTTGTATTTGGTTTTGGCGCCGTCTCATTGCATTGCGCAATATAATTTATATATATATATAAATAATTTTGTTCTGATCCGTCTTTCTCTTCTTGTCACATGACTCCTGATAGCCAGTTCTTTTATTTTTTATTTAAAAAAAAGCTGAATTCTTAAAATGTTCTGAATTGTTCTGCCTTAGACGAATTTTTAAAGCATCGTTATATACACATACACAAGAGGGCTTTAAAACATTCGAGGAAAAATTCCATTAACTTTTAATTTTGTTTTCCACAAAATTTTGAAGACTCCTTTCCCCCCTTTTGTATGCATAACTAAAAAATTCTACAGGTATGGCTAATTAAACTTTTTTCTTGATAATTTCCAACTGCTAATTTGTGAGAATGGCACAGCAACTGGGTGGTGCTTCTTTTTGTTTTACGCAGGATCTCTGAGTGGGGATCACTTGATGGTACCTTACAAGAATTTATAATGGAGATGATTTTCCTACCCAATTCTTTTCTAATCTCATTAGTTTCAAATAGGAAGGACTGATAAAAATGGGCTTTAATTTTATTATATTCATAATTGTTTTCACCATGTGGCTGTTGAATACTATAAATTTTGAGCTCATCTTATGAAGATACATCAGAGCAGAAAGAACCTAACATTTAATACACTGTCTTTATCTTATGAATGCGTTGCTGTGATTTAGAAGCGCTTCTAAGGTGTGACAGTTAGATTTTATGTCAACTTGAACCTCTGTGAAAGTGTAGGGTGGGGGGGGGTCCAACCTATTAGGTTACAGACTGAGAGTGCCTCTTTGGGGGTGTGGCATTTTCTATAAGACAGTGAAAACGTTTCTCTTTGCCTCTTCACCCTTGCTGGGGCTCTGTTTCTGCCTCTAGGGGTAACCCCGTGCCTTGGGAGTCAGCCTGGGAGCTGTCAGGAACCTGTGATCTCCTCTCTTCCTGCTTCACCTTTCCGTGTCATCAGCCAGCAGGTACAGGAGTCTGAAGAGGGCCCCAGTTAGCATCGGACTTAAGGACTTGAGTTGTACTTGGCTAAGATGCCTTTTTGATAGTAAAATTAGGCTTGATAGAAAGTTCTTTCATTATTCATATATATTAGGGCCACTGGTGGTGTTTCTGTAGACAACCCAGCATAACACATAAGGGTGATGACTTTGTTCAAGGCCATGCTGGCATCATTTTAAATTGATTTAGCCATTCGTGTGCCTACTGTATGTTTGTGACTGTGCTAGGGGTTTAGAAGTAAAAGTCTGTTCATTGTATGTACACAGTCTGGTGGAGAATACAGACAGGAAGTAGTAGAATTTGATATCTGTTACGAAAGGGAAAATATTACGCAGAACTAACTAGGGACAGACTGCAGAGAAACATGCCTTAGTCCAGTGGATAGGGAAACAGGTGTCTTGTGGAAGTGATATTTAAACTGAGGTTCAAGAAATTGAGTAGGAACCAGCAAGGTCACAGGGGTTGGGAAACAGTAGTCTTGGGCAGGAGAGCAGCATGGCTGTAGGCTAGGATGTGAGAGACCATTCTGACTCAAGTGCTGAGGGTGAACTAGAAGAGAGCAAATCGATACCGGGAGATCACGTTCTGTTCTGTTCTGGAGAACAGAAGGGGAAGGAGAAAAGTAGATGAATCTAAAGATAAATTTAAGCAACAAAGATAGCTTTATTGAGGTGTAATTCACTTATCATGCAATTGATTTATTTAAAGTATACAATTCAGTGGCTTGTATGTTAACAGAGGGTTACATATGAGGGGCTAACCCCCCCAAAAACATTCCCCCCAAACTATGTATTTAAAATTTTTTACAAAACCACCTTATCATTTTCAAAGTTCTCTCCATTACACTTAATACATATGTCAAATCTGTGATTCCAAATCTTGGAAACATTTTTCAAACTCATCTGTTTGGATGGCTGACAGCACCTCCCTTGGTTTTTTGTTCACCTCTTTTACATTGTGAAATCACTGTCCTTTCATGCCCCTCTGCATTCCAGAAACAAAAAGAAGTCACATGGAGTGAGGTCAGGTGAGTTAGGTGTGTGGGGCAAGAGAGGCATGCAGGTTTTTTTGCCAAAAACTGAAGCACTGAGATGGCTGGGTGAACAGGCAGGTACATTGTTGTGGTGGCAAAACCAGTCCCCATCTGCCACAAATCAGGCCTTTTTTGTCACTGTTACACAGTCTTTTCAGAACCTTTAAATAGAAAGCTTGATTAACAGTCTAACCCGATGGAACAAACTCCAAATGCACTGAGTCGAGATTTTTGTCCATTTGGGAAATTGAGACATTCAGAAAAAGGTTTGTCATCCATCGACATTTCACCTTTTCTGAAATGAGAAACCACTCGTACACTTGAGTTTTTCCCATAGTGCTATCCTTGTAAGCTGTGTTCAACATCATAATAGTTTCTGCGACATTTTTCGCAAGCAGGAAACAAAATTTCACAGCCGCGCGCTGTTCTCTTAAATTGGCCATCACAAAAAGCGAGGCTCGAGGGAAACTGCTTTTACGAAAAAAATTCACTGTGAGCAGAGTGATTCTTCCCGGATGACACCACCGGGTGCACTACCTCTGAGTGAGTTGCTTGATGCTCGCCTAGTGGGAAAAAACTTATCCTGTTTTGTTTTGTTTTTTTTGGTGTGGGGGGGTACGCCCTTGTACATCTGTCACCACTATCAGTTTTAGAACATTTAGTTGCTCCAAAAAGAAACCTATTCCTTTTTGCTCTTTCCAGTTTTTGCTTTGTCTGCCCTGTTGCTGCTGCTGTTGAGTTGGTTCTAAATCAGGGGTATCAAACTGGCGGCCCACAGCCGGCTGCATGCGGCCCCCGAGGTAATTTTTTGTGGCCCGTGATGCTCTGAAATAAAATGAAAATAGAAAAAGTTGTTATGAAGAAAATAGCGCGTAGGGGAGATTGAGGCAATACCATCTCAAAAAAAAAAAAAATTCCCTCGTTAACCCTATAACTACTGAAGAGGAGTCTACACGTGTCCCAGTGCCTTTCCCTGTGGACGAGTATCAGCGTGCTGACTCAGTTCCAGCGACGCTTGGAAGCGATCTGTCTGCCACTCTCAGTGTCACCCAACGTAAACAGATCCCAACAGCGAAAAGGTTAGAAAGAGCACTCTGGGTTGTGCTGCTATGAATCACACCCAGCGCCAACGCTAGTTAACATTTTTTAGCGGGAAGCCATTATGATGATTGTGTATCACGTTTGGCAGCTGTCCAACATTTTGTGTTTTTCATTAGTTACTTTGTTATATTTTCCGGTGACAACATAAGAGGTAAGTGTAAAAACTAGTAGGAGGAAAGTGCTGGCAAGTTGGGGTAAAAAAAGAATAATTTTAGTTTTATAAATACATAAAATAAAAATGTTTAAATAAAAACATTTAAATAAAATGTTTAAATAAAAGCAGCTATATAGTTTTGATTATCCTATCCATATTCCTGAATCCTCACTTCAAAATATAAATTTAACAAAATGTGTAAATGTGACGTGGCCCTGGTTTTCATTGAGTTTGACAGCCCTGCTCTAAATCACAGCAGCTCTCTGTCATGAGTAGAACCGTCTCCGTAAGTTCTTTGGCGATGCTCTTTATCACAGCACCTGGTCTGTTCTCCCTAGGGCTAACTGGATCCGTTCAAACAACTGACCTTTTGGTTAGTTAAGTGACTGAGTGCTTAACTATTGTGCCGTCAGGCTTCCTCCCCTACTCTAGACAACCACCAATGTACTTTCTGTGTCTATTGATTTCCCCATTCTAGGCATTTCCTATAAATGGGATAATATGTGGTCATTATGACTGCTTTTATTTGTAGCTTTTCAAGATTCACTCATCTTGTATCAGCACTTCATTCCTTTCTATTGCTGAATAACAACCTACGGTATGGATAAGAACACATTTTATTTATCCATGTATTTGTTGATAAACATTTCATTTGTTTCTACCTTTTGGTTGTGATTATAGTTGTGATGAACATTTGTATACCAATTTTTGTGTGTACCCAAGTTTTCATCTCTTAAATATATCCCTCTGTGCCTAACTTTAAGGACCCGTTAGACTTTTCTATATTTGCTGTATTATTTAATATTTTTATCAACAATGTATGAGGGTTCAAATTTCTTCACAGCCTTATGAATACTTAATCTATAATGTTAATTATCGCCATCCTAGAAAGGGTATTTCTTGTTATTTTGATGTACTTTCCCTTGATGACTAATTATGTCTAGCATCCTGTCATGTGTGTGTTGGCTGTAAGGTGACCTGGTGGCTCAGTAGTTACAGGGTCTGGCTGCTAACCCAAAAGTTGATTGTTTAAACCCATAGGCACTGTGTGGTAGAAAGATTTGACAGTCTGTTTCCTTAAAACGTTACTGCCTTCAAAAACCGATGCAGTGTTTGTAGTGTCACTGTGTGTTAGAATCAGCTCAGTGACAGTGGGTTGGTTTTGGGTACTGATCATTTGGTTATATTTGATATCTTGTGTATATTCTTTGGAGAAATATATATTTAAATTTGGTTTTTGATAAGGTGTAGGAGTTCTTCACATAGTCTAGATACAAGTCCCCGATTATCTATAAGATTTTTAAAAGTTTTCTCCCATTTTGTGGGCTATGTTTTTACTTTCTTGATGGTATCCTTTGCAACAGTATTTTTCTAACTTTGATGATGTCTAATTTATTGTTTTTAAAACTTTTGGTGTAAGATGGGGCTTTTTACTCCCATAAACAGGTACAGTTTCAGAAACTCATTGGGTAGTTCTACTCTGTTCTATAGGATCCCTGTGAATTGGCCTGGATTAAATGGAAGTGAGGTGGTTTTTTGTGTGTTTGTGTCATATTTAACAAATCATTGTTCGATCCAAAGTAAGAGTTTAATCCTACGTTTCTTCTAAGAGTTTTGTAGGTTTAGCTATTTCATTTAAATGTCTAATATAGTTTGAATTTCTTTTCGTATATGCTGTGAGGTAGAAGGTCTGAATCTTTTGGTAACCAGTTGTGCCAGCAACATTTACTGCCGAGTATTCTTTTGCCCTGAATTGTCTTGGCACCCTTAAGCAAATCATACCTTATAATAAACAAAGGCTGTATTAAAGATAGCTAACGCTTACTGATTAAGATTAAAGACTACCACTTTCAGTATGGATTACACCTCAATGCAAAGAAAACAAAAATCCTCACAAATGGACCAATAGACAACATCATGCTAAATGGAGAAAGATGGAAGGTGTCAAGGAGCTCATTTTACTCACCACATATATTCGAGTATAAGCTGACATGACTATCAGCCGAGGCACCTAATTTTACCACAAAAACTGCATAAAAAATGTGCTGAAAAACTCGGCTTATACAAGAGTATATACGGTAGACCCACAAGCAGTACCCTTGACGCAGCAGTCAAATGGACAAGGTATTGTAGTTTAAAACTTCCAGCTGTTTTGTGCGAGAAAGATGATGGTTTTTGCTCCCATATGAGTTACTGCCTCAGAAACTCACAGGGACAGTTCTACTCTGCCCTGGTAGGGCATACGATGATGGTGAGCGAGAGAACTCCTTAAGGTTGTCAGTGGCTGATATTTTAGCACTAGATCACCAGGTCTTTCTTCCAAGATGCCTTTGAGTAAACTTGAATCTCCACCTAAAAAACAAATATTTGCACCATCAAACAAACGAACAAAAATAAATCCAACTGCTGTTGGATTGTTTCTGACTCACCAAGTCCCAGTAGGACAGAGAAGTGCCCCGTAGGATTTCCAGGGCTGTAAATGTTTGCCGACGCAGACTGCGCATCTTCCTCCCACAGATGGCTGCAGTGGCTGGGGAATGAGAACCACTGGCCTTCTGATTAGCAGACAGGAGACGTAACCACTGCACTGTCAGTATTCTCTCTGACTCTTCTTAACCAACCACTCCAAATAATTATAGCTACAAATTTTGGAGCACTCGGTCATGTACGCTATACAATGCTTTATTTTTCTTTTTGTTTTAGAATTAACCTGAGGTAAAAAATAAGTATCCTCTTTTCACTGACGAAAAGAAACGAAACAATGTATTAATAATATATATGTCTAAGTGGTAGAGCTGGGCTTCTTCAAGTGTGTTTGTCTCCAAAGTTTATGCTCAGTCTCCCTCTGTGTAAGATACCTGTGCAGGGAAAGGCGAGCACAGAAGGCAAGGAGCCGTAAGAGATACTGCGTTGGGCAGTATATTTAACACTAGACGGAGACACGAAACCAGGGCTCTATTTTGAGCTCTGTATTGGTGTGAAGTAATTTAACTCTCTGGACTTCAGTTCTTGAGGTTTGTTGATATTATTGATCTTAAAGAACTGATTTTGGGTTTCATGGAGTCTTTTGTTTTTTGATTTTTATTTATCTCTACTGTGATTTATCGTATTTTGTTCCTTCTAGTTTGGGGCTTAATTTGCTCTCTTTCTAGTTCTTTAAGATGTGAAGTTTGATTATTGAGTTGAGATCTTTTTGTATGTAGGTGTTCACAGCTGTACATTTTTTCTATGAGCACTGAGATTGCTGCATCCCATAAACTTGGCATGCTGTGCTTTCATTTATGTTAGTGTCTAAGTAAGTATTTTCTTATTTTACTTGTGACACTTCATGACTCATTGGTTGTTTAATGCTTATTACTTTAATATCCACTTATTCATGTAATTTTCAGGTTTTAAAAAAATTTCTAGTTCAATCCATTGTGGTCTGAGCAGATAGATATAACTTTGTATGATTTCAGTCTTTTAAAATGTATTGAGACTTGTTTTATGATCTAACCTCTGATCTATCCTGGAGAATAACTGATGTGTATTGGAGATGAAATTTGCAGTGTGCTGCTCTTGAGAGAAGTATTCTACATATATCTGTTAGGACTTTTGATACATTGAAATGTTTGGTACATGGTAATATACTTCTCTGTTTACTTTTCTAAGCTGTCAAGACACAATTTATTGTTATAGTTCTCATTGGTGTGGCCTTAAACTTTTTCTTTTTTATTGGAAGGAGGATGTAGCAAAAGGAGACTCCCTATATCTAAGATTATAGAATCAATTTGTTCTCCTGCTGTTAGATAAAAATAGACAGTAGGGCAGAAGGATGAGAGTTTGTTCAAATTCACAATGAGCCATTTTAAATGTCATTCACTTGCATGATTAGACTACAGTGGCATGGTGTCCTGGTCTTTTATTCTGCTCCTAAGCTGAAATCCATCTGAGGCCACTAGCTCTTCTGAGTCGTCTGTGCATGTGATAAACCGTGTCTGCTGGCTTTTAAAAGGCCTGCCCTCTGCTGGTTTCAGATTTCACTGCTGTAAATTGGATGTGAGCCAGATGCCATTGTGATAAGTTGCATTATGATTTGTGGCTAGCATTAGGAAAGAAGCACTTTAGGAATTACATCACCTTTACCTCTAATTAACAGTGCTTTGCTAGGGTAAAATAACATTTTAAAAATGTTAAAATTATTGAAGTCAACACTATCCAAACTTTTCGCTGACCAAGATCATGTAGACTATTTTTTAGACACTCATGCCATCAAATATTTAATGTCTTGTTAAGTAATTCATGTTATGTGTGTAAATAGAGTACATCTTAGTTTTGACAGTAATAAATTTGTGACAATATTTAAGGTCCCAGTAAATTAAATCCTGCTCTAGTGAGTTTGAATTTGAGACACTTTAGCTTGATCGTGGAACGATGTTGCAGTGAATGGAACAGCAGGATCGTTTACTGTATGTACTCAAGTATAAGCCGACCCGAATATCAGCTGAGGCACCTAATTTTACCACAATAGCTGCATTAAAAATATGCTGGAAAACTCAGCTTATACTTGAGTATATACGATATTTAAAAGTAACATCACTTGGGACCCTCATTCTTGAGAATTTCTAACAAGTGACTTTTAAAAGTAAATTCTTTGTGAAGGGTAATAACGCTACAACCATATCAGTTGCTCTCAGAGTTGTGGAATCATCACTAGGCTAGGGTGGAATTGCTATTTCTGTACCATCAGGAGCAGTTGAACTTGGAAAATAACCAGGAAGGCACCACATCATCAGATGTAAGTAGCAGCCAAGACTGGTGATAAGGTCTCGGGGGTTTCAGATGTGACATAGAAAGTGAGACAATCATCTGAGACATCGTTGTGCTCTAGTAACAGTACTTTCTATTTGATGTATTTCAGACTTTGAAGTTTGACCAATGATACAATTTTTTTTAAATCATTTTATTAGGGGCTCATACAACTCTTATCACAATCCATACATATATCAATTGTGTAAACCACATTTGCACATTCATTGTCCTCATCATTCTCACAACATTTGCTCTCCACCAAAGCCCCGGGCATCAGCTCCTCATTTCCCCCCCTCCCTGCTCCCCCCTCCCTCATGAACCCTTGATAATTTATAAATTATCATTTTGTCATATCTTGCCCTGTCCGATGTCTCCCTTCACCCACTTTTCTGTTGTCCATCCCCCCAGAGAGGAGGTTATATGTCGATCCTTGTAATCAGTTCCCTCTTTCCAACCCACCCTCCCAGTATCACCACTCACACCACTGGTCCTGAAGGGATCGATCATCTGCTCTGGATTCCCTGTGTTTCCAGTTCCTATCTGTACCAGTGTACATCTTCTCGTCTAGCCAGATTTGTAAGGTAGAATGGGGATCATGATGGTGGGGGGAGGAGGGAAGCATTTAGGAACTAGAGGAAAGTTGTGTTTCATCGTTGCTACATTGCTCCCTGACTGGCTTGTCTCCTCCCCGAGACCCTTCTGTAAGGGGATGTCCAGTGACCTACAAATGGGCTTTGGGTCTTCACTCCGCAACCTCCCCTCCCCCCATTCACAATGATATGATTTTTTGTTATGATGCCTGATACTTGATCCCTTTGACACCTCGTGATCGCGCAGGCTGGTGTGCTTCTTCCATGTGGGCTTTGTTGCTTCTGAGCTAGATGGCCGCTTGATTACCTTCAAGCCTTTAAGACCACAGATGCTATATCTTTTGATAGCTGGACACCATCAGCTTTCTTCACCACATTTGCTTATTCACCTGCTTTGCCTTCAGCGATTGTGTCGGGAAGGTGAGCATCATAGAATGCTAGTTTTATAGAACAAAGTGTTCTTGCATCAAGGGAGTACTTGAGTGGAGGCCCAATGTCTATCTGCTACCTTAATACTAAACCTATAAATATGTGCACATAGATCTATTTCCCCATCCTCATATATAAATATATTTACATATATACATGCCTTTATTTAGACCTCATAAATGCCCTTTGCCTCCTAGCTCTTTCCTCTATTTCCTTTGGTTCTCCTCTTGTCCCACTATCACGCTCAGTCTTCATTTGGGTTTCAGTAATTCCTCTTGGTTACATTACCCTTGATCTCGCCCTACCAGGCCTCCTATACCCTCCTCACCACCGATTTGGATCACTTGTTGTTCCCTTGTCCCTGGGTTTGTTAATTAGCACCACTACCTTTCCCCCCACCTCCTCCTCTCCCATGTCCCCCCAGAACTCTTGGTTCCGTTGTTTTCTCCTCCAGATTGTTCATCCAGCCTAGCTTATTTACACAGACCTGCAGAGGTGATAACTTGCACAAAAACAAGACACAGCAAAACCAAGCAATAGTATACAACAAAACAACAACAAAAAACCAATGACAGAAAACAAAACACAATCAGAAAGAAAAGCTTGTAGTTAATTCAAGGACTGTTTGTTGGCCTTTAGGAGTATTTTCCAGTCCAGTCTGTTGGGGCACCAAGCCCTGACCCCAAAGCCCACCTTCGGCATTCCCTGGGGACCTCGCTGCTCCGTTCCCTTGCTATTCTGTTGTACCCCCTTAGTGTTTTGCCTCAGTTTGGCGGGATCAGATGGGGCACAATTCCCACACTGTGTCTCCAGTGATGTCCCCTGTAGGGCTATGGGTCAGTGAGGGACGTTGTGTCTCATAGTGGGGCTGGCCATGTGGCCCTCTCTGTGGACTGACTGCTCTGTGTGGGAATATCGTCCTCATGGCCTGGTGGGCCAGGATGTGCTCCACTCTCTCCTCCTCCCCTTCATCTGCTCCGTGTGCTCTGATCAGATATGTCCCTCTCCCGGAGCAGCAGATTCATGCCATCCTCTGAAATAAATTTTTCTGGGGGGAGGGCCAGGTGTCCATGTAGTTGGGATTGGGGCCGGCCCATCAGACTTCTCCACTGGTTCCCTGCTCCACGCCGGCATGTACAATGATGTTTTTTGAAAATAAAAAAGACCTTGCATAATGTGAAATCTCAAATTGTCTTTCTCTTTCCCCTTCTTTACGCTCTGCAGAGGTTGCCCTTGTTTATTCACATTGTTGGATGCACATGATTTGCAGACACCCTCTGCTCATGAATGTGCTTGTATCTGCTAGAGGTGTGCATACAGACACATATGCTTGGGTATGCTGACCTTTTAGAATAAGCATAAGCAAACATTGCCATTCTTTCAGAGATTATAACAGTCTGCATTTCCATTTTAAAATAAGATATCAATAATCTTTACCTATTTTGTGAATATGATACATATCTTTACGTGAATATGATATATATGACTATTATATGCATATGCATAATGATGACTCTTTTGGTACTTTTCTTATTAGAGTTTACAGTTTTTTAAAAAGTATATTTCCTTTCTTGTTCAGTGATTCAGTTGTTGAGTTCCTTTGTTTCTTTAACATATTTGTTGACTAAGGGAGTTCTTTGTATATAAGGATATTTAGCATTGTGACTTATATTGAATACACATTTTACTTTTGAAAGGGTATCAAAGTAATTGCCATTGGATTTATGCCAGAAATTCTCCTCAGTGCCTTATGCCATTTCATTCTTGTCGTTGTCCTCTTCATGGATGAGGTAACTCAAGGCGAGGAGAGGATATGATTTGTTTGAGCACAAATATCTAGAATTAGAGTTAGAAAGGCTGAATTCAAAACTGTAACTCTTAATTTTTTTATTTTATTGGGGGCTCTTACAGCTCTTATCACAATCCATACATATATCCATTGTGTCAAGCACATTTGTACATATGTTGCCATTATCATTTTCAAAACATCTTTCTACTTGAGCCCTTC
>NW_022107431.1:49909477-49923655 GCF_000313985.2 Echinops telfairi | reverse complement strand
AAATTATTATTTTATCATGTCTTGTACCGACGCTGTCTCCCTTCACCCACTTTTCTGTTGTTTTCCCCCTGGGAGGGGGTTATAGGTTGATCATTGTGATCAGTTCCTCCTTACTCTCCCCACCCCCTTCCCTTCCTCTCCTAGTATGGCTGTTCTCATTATTGGTCCTGAGGGGTTTATCTGTCCTGGATTCCCTGTGTTGCAAGTTCTCTTAACCTCTATCCTATATATTTTTCTTTCAACTTTTAAATATAAAACCGCAAACCTCAAATTTAATATGAAATTATTTTTAGTACTAAACCTTAGTGTCGCTATTCTAAAAGGCTTGGATTAATGCATTTGCCACTATAGGTATTTTTTTGTGGATTTTTAAGGATGTTGTCTTATTTCTATTTAGAATTAAACCTCAGTGAACTATCCATTCTTTGTTACTGAGTTTTACTGATTATCATAATAATCTCTTAATCATTCTTTCTTTTGCAAATCATTTGCTTTAATCCTCCCTCAACAAATAACCATTGTGCGTACAGCCGGGCCATGTCACTCACTCCTTTGGGTGCATACTTTCAGTGATAGCACATTTCTTGTTGAAGGAAGGTGCTTTTTACCTTAATAGGGAAGTTCACGATTTGTACAATTGTGTTTCATCTTTACCTTTCAAAAATTACCTTCGGCAACGTTTCTTGACAGTTACGTCAAGTTGCAGATAAATAGAATAGCCTATTTTAACTCTTTTGGGTCCACATTCTCCTGGCTTCATACTTGGATCAGTGCAGGTCCTTTAAGAAGCACAGGTAGCCTACTGGATGATTCTGCTGATGAGAAATTTAGGAATATTTGATAGTGCACAGAATTTTCAGGAGAGTTAGACTTACGGCTAAGCTTCCAAATAATTTGCATTAAATCACAACAGAAGACTGCCATTTTTCTGCCCCACCAAGCAGTAGAGGAAACCACTAGTGTGCCCCACAGCTGCCGTCTCTTGGCTAGGCCCTTGAGTTCTCAACCTTTAAGGGGATCCCGCTGCTGTTGTCATCTGTGGGATGCCTAATTAGCCACACACAAAAAAAAAGAAAAAAGAAAAGGTGCTCTACACAGAGCCTGTTTTTCTCATTTGACTCACTTCCAAACCCAAATCTGAATATATGCTTCTGCATCGTCATTGCAAAGTATGTTGGGAACTTGAGATCTGAAGTTTATTTTAGGAGGTTGGAGTCATAATGTGGAAAATTTCCCGAGTATAAAAAGATTCTGCAGAAGCGTATAAGCAGCGCTGTGTGTAATAAATATCCACGGTCATACTTTTGCTGTTTTATTCTATTTGTAATGCTTTCCCCGTTTCATCTCCAGGCGAGTAAGCTCTGTGCAGTCACCAGTGGAAATTCTGTGTTTCGGAAGTATTCCACTTACTTTTTTCTCTTCTGAATTTTCTCAGGGCTTTATGAACTCCTGCACACACACATTACTGAATCCATTGAGAATCCATTGAAAGCACCCAGCTCACATCTATGTATGTCCTTAAGTAAGAGGCAACTATGATTAAAGGAATGTACAGCACATGCAAAAGTTAACTCTGCTGCTCTCCTCCTGTCTCTACTTGTCCTCACAGTGCTGCCCCTTTCTAGATTGGCCCCTTACCTCATAATCTTTGTTTTTAATGTATATTTGATGATAATTTGATAATTGTTGGCTAGTTTATTGAGCATAGAGACCTTTATTTATCATTTGAACACCCCTTTAGCTAACTAAAACTAATGCTTTCTGTAGAATATAATTCGCTGACTGGATGTAAGTTTTACAACTTGGTGATTTAATGAATGTGTAGAGGAAGGTAGTACTCAGAGTCCAAGAGCTCTAGCTTGGTAATTATGCCATTAATGGCGTCAAGCTCTGAGAATGGGAATGTAGGAACCACTTTGTTTTCACAAATATGTTGCTAGAAGCCTGCCTCCTCCTTCTTCGTGACTGCAAGAACACCTTTATCCATATTTCCACTTTGAGTGAGCATGTGGTGAGGTGTTGAAAATATGCAGAATGGACAGAGATTTCCACAATTCAAGAAAGACCGAAAAATACTGTTTGCTGACAGAATTGTGTCTGAGCTTTCAAAGCTACATTGTAAATAAGACTTTCATTCAGGGAGGTGCATTTTTCCATGAAATATAAACTGCTTTGGGGGCATCTTTTCATTTGTAAACAGATAATAATGGACATAGCTTTAATTGTATATCCATACTTGGAAAATAATTGTTGAAAATGTTTGACCTATTTGTAATATATGAAGGGAATAATAATGATTTTTAAGTCTCATTTGAGAAAGCACGTCTAAAAACGTGCTGGGAAGCCATATTCTTTGTATTGGAATTATTCATTTGACCCAATTTCTTTCTTTCCCCCCATTTCTGTTAATTGAAATTAATTTGGCAATTTCTTCTCTTTCTAGATCATTCAACCTCAAGTGGCACGTTATCCTTTAGGCCCAGTCGGTCATTGGTTACCCTTCCTACTGCCCATGTGATGCCCTCCAACGCCAGCACTTCCCGACACAGGGACTCTTTGACACCCGATGGCTCAAAATGGAGCAAGAGCCTCGTGCAAACCATGGGAAGTCGCAGTCGGGAGGAGCAGGACTCTTCACTAGACATGAAGGACATCCGGCCCATCCGGAAATGGTCATCTTTATCCAAACTCACTGCCCCAGCTAACTGCAGTCAACATGGCTTGGCACACACAGAAGAGTCCCGGATTGGCTTGGAAAAGACAGGGAGGAGCAAGGTGTTACCTTCGCAATTAAGGACTCTTGGGCCTACCAGCTTCCATGATAGTTTGGAAATGCTTACACTAGAGGACAAAGAAGTCAATAAAAAACGGTCATCCACTATCGACTGTAAATATAAATATGAAAGCTGTAGCAAAGAGGATTTTAGAGCCTTTCCCTCCACACTTAGGAGACAAACTTTAGATATGACATACAGTGCCTTACCTGAAAGCAAGCCCATTATGACAACTTCAGGGGCTTTTGAACCTCCAAAATATTTAATACTTGGTCAACAGGCAGTAGGTGGGGTTCCCATTCAGCCTTCTGTGAGGACGCAAATGTGGCTTACAGAGCAGTTGCGGACAAATCCTTTGGAATGTAGAGCTACAGAGGACTCTTACAGTTTAGCTCCTTGGCAACAGCAGCAAATTGAAGAGTTTAGACCAGGGAGTGAAACACCGATGCAGGTAAGGATCAAACTCTAGTGCTTGCTTCCCTCTAGTGGATATTATGAGTACAACAACTTGGAAGTGAGTCACTTGTCTCTCACAGTAAACCTGTCACATGGGGTTGTTTTTGCCTTCCCTTTGCTCTTTCCTTTCCTCTCCAAGTTCATAAACACAAATGTTGAAAACTTGAAAGGTACTGAATTAATAAATAAATCTTACAGGTAGTTGAGACTGATTAACTTGAAAAACTTCAACTCTTACACCAAACTCGTCCCCCCCCCCTTAATTTGTTGGTCACAGTAAACAAGACCAGTCAGTCTAAAGGCCCTGGAACAGAAACAGAGACGCTATCATGGCACAGTAGGAAGAATAGCATAGAATGTCACATAGTATTCCTGGTCCTGTCAGACCACAGCCTGTTGTGGACTTCCTGCGGCCTCAGTTTCTCCGTCTGTAAGCTGAGAAGGAGGAGCCAATCAGTTGTAAAGTTTTCATCATGGATGCTTTGTATCTGGGTGAAATATGAGCTCATTTTAAAGAAGGAAACAAGGTCAAGCTATTTTGGTTATTCATTTAAAGAAAATGTTTGTGGTGATCTGATGCGTAAAGAAAAGAGTATATCTTCTAAGGGGGCTAGTGACTGTCATATACATTTGGATTTTTTCTTCATTGGAAAATGCTTTTTTGAAAGCTCATTACCTAGTTTATTTTAAAAAGAAACTTTATAATTAGTTGAAGGTGTACCTAGCGGATCCTAAGTTTTACGTTTCACAAATGAAACACATTTTATCTCAGCGCATCCCCTGCACCCCCTCAGTGTGCCCTCACACGTCCTCTTCACACCGTCTTCCCTCTTGCATTCCTCCACCTCCTCTCCTCCCTCTGCACTGCCTGTGGTCAGTGTTGCCCTTTTGATCTTAAGTGGTTGAGTATTCAAACGAGGGGGTGAGCTCCGTACCAGACCTGAAGGGTGACTAGACCTGAAGGGTCCCACCAATCTCTCTAAGACCAGTTTCGCTCCACGGATTTCTCCCACTCAATCGAGGACCTCCAGCTGTGCACTTTTTTAGGACACTTGGTAGTGATAGCCAGGCACCATCTGGTTCTTCTTGTGTAAAGCTTGTGGACACGGCTGTTTGTGTGGCCCATTCGACCTTTGGACTAAATTGTTTCCGTGTGTCTTTCAGTGTGCATCCCTTTTCTTTCCTCTGGACACCTTAGGTGGCTGCTCAGGAGTGTTCAAGACCCCCATCTCTATACCCTACTAGGACGTAGAACACTGTTTTGGTGAACTATGTTGTGCCACTTGATCTTGGTGTTCCCTGAGACTTTAGTTCTGGGTAACCACCTCCCCACCCCCAGGCCCAGTGACTCCCACTGCCAAGGTGTTTGATTATGTCTGAGAACTTTTTATAACTTTGGGCCCCATATGCTTCACCACATTTGTGGATGTATTTAAAGGTCAGTACACATATCCTTTGGTAAGCCTAGATGTGTATTTGTGGGTCTATTCCCACTTTCCACCCCATACCATTTCAACCTGTATGTCTATCTGTGGGGGAAGGTCAGATGCGCAGGCATTCCCTCCCCTGAGGGAATCAGTTGCCAGACTGCTGTCTCATCCCTCCACAGGGGTGGTCCCCCTCCCTCCATCAGCGTCAATTTGTTTTTTATTTAATACTACAAATGGCGCTCGACGTGTGGCAATGAGTTATATATCCCATGTAAAAATTGTACGGCCCCACCGGAATGTAGAGTGAATCTGAAAATTGTGTGAAGATCCGGTGTGGGGATTGGCAGATAAGTAGTGTAAATATTGAATGAGTATTTTAAAGAGAACAATGGGGCAAGGTAAAAGTAAACCTGAAACGTATGGTACTAAGCTCATCTACTTACTGAAAAGACAGAGTGTAAAAGTAACGAAGAAAAAGATGCAGTGTTTTCTAAAAGTAGTAAAAAGGTATAATCCATGGTTCCCGGAGGAAGGAACTTTCAATCTAGAGACCTGGGAGGAGGTCATTGTTAACTTAAAGGAAGCACACAGAGATGGGGAGAGTATCTCTATGGATTATTTAATACTACATCTATCCAAGTATAGACTACTACTATTGTATGGTTCTGTATGTAATAGTAACTGCCTCTCTGTCTTTAACTCTTGTAAACCTCCTAGTGCCTTCCCTGCCTCTATCATTTTTATGCCAGCCTTCCTCTGGTTGTGTGTTGCCTTCCAAGCCTGTGACTTACCCTTTCCGCCCTCCCCTCTTGCCTCTGGTACCATCAAAGAACGTTTCTTTCAGGATGAAAATCTTTCCTGGACTTTTAAAAATAGTAGACTTATACAATATTTGTCCTCTTGTGATTAAGTTTACTAGCGCCAGACCCACCAAGTTCATCCATGTTTAGAAGTGTTTCCCAGATTCATCGTTAATTAACATCGTATATTCCATCATGTCTATGTACCAACGTTTGTTTATCCGTTCTTCCACCCATGAGCTTTTAGGTTGTATCCATCTCTTGCTATTGTGAATGGTGCTGTGATGGACTTGGGTGTGTCTGTGTCTATTCACGTCACGACTCTTATTTCTCTAGGAGAAATAGTAGGAGGTTTGTTGGGCCTTAGGGCATTTCTGTTTCCAGCGTTTCCAGGAAGCGTCATACTGTTTAGTTTTACAGTCTTACCAGCAGAGGGTTCTAGTTACTCCACATCCTTCCCACCATGTTTTCTTCCTTCTTTTCTTCTTCTTCACTTTATCATTAATGCTGGGATGAGAAGATAGCTCATTGTTTTGCATATGTCTAATGGTTAATTATCAGAAGCATTTCTTCATTATGTTTATTGGTGGCCTGAATATAGACTCTGGTGAAGTGTCCACGTCTTCTGCTCACTTTTTAATTGGATTGTCTTTTGCGGTGTTGCAGTTTCCTAAAGCTTTAGAGATTAGTCCCCAAATTGCCAAAGTTCTTTTCTCAGTGTGTGGGCTTTCTTTTTCCTCTTTGGGTGGAATCTTCTGATGCACAAAAATGTCTAAGAAGGTTCCAGCCATCTGATTGTTTCTGTGTGTGTGTCCATTATGTCTGACAGAGTATTATGCCATGTGTAAGGGCCCCTAAGTCTGTCTCTGGCTTTTCATGGACGATGTTTACAGTTTCAGGCTTTACATTTAGGTCTCTGATCCATCTTGATTTTGTATTTTTTATGTGGTACCTAAGCATTTTTAATGGGAGAAAGCGGAAGCTTTCTACCCCTGTAAAGAGCTACCGTCCTGGAAATCCACAGGGTCAGGTCGAGTTGGGAGCCTTTCAAAACTGAAACAAGTAGCTATAAGATTTTTTAAGCTATAGAATTTTAATGTCCTGCTAACTTTTTATTTTGAACAGTTTTCTGAAGTAACAATTCTATCAAAATTTCAAATTTTCCCTAGAGTAAAAATTTAAGCGTCAGTATTCACATATTCAAAAAACAGTAAAAAACATTGAAAAGGAATGTAAGAAAGGATAAGAAGATCACTTCTGTAGGAACCTCATGAAACTGAGTACAGCCCCCAAATGAACTTCCAGTTTAAAGTGCTACATTCATCAGAGAACAGACCCTGTGTTACTTGGACCTTTGGACACAGCCCTTAACATCTTTGTTATGTCTGCTTAAGCCACATGGAAACGGAAGCATTAGATGTCTGACTTGCAGATCAGAAATGAGCAGTTTAATCATATTGTGAGTTATCAATTCACGTGACAGAAAGGTAGGAAAAATTTCTCTAATGAGATCACTTTTTAGCTCTCAAATGCTTGGGTAAGATAACTCTGGAAACTGGGCAGGTTTAAAAGAATACATGCAAATTTGCTGAGGAGTTCTGGTGGCATAGTGGTTATGAGTTTGGCTACTAACCCTAAGGTCAGCAGTTCAAATCTGCCAGCTGCTCTGAGGGAAAAAGATGGGGCTTTCCCTGCCCAGAAAGCGTGACAGTCTCAGAAACTCACAGGGACAGTGCTGCCCTGTCCTGTAGGGTTGCTGAGTCAGCACTGATGCATTGGCAGCGAATTTTTTTGTTTTGGAACGAATTTAAATATTCTTTCTCATTCTGCTTGTAAACAAAGTTTTCCCTAACCTGAAATCAATGCTAGAGAATCAGGTAAGGAGGCTGGGGATGTAGTCAGAAGCACACTTATTTTTTAAATCTTCTGCTCGGTGCGTGGTAGAGGGAGGAGAGGGACAAAATGTGCTGTTCTCGGAAGCCCTACTGTGTGTCTGTGCGCGTGGGTTGGTCTCTTGATGGAACTTGGTTTTGGAATAGAAGAATGAAGCCAACCGCAGAAAACCCACTCTGCAGTCGCAACATTTAAAGGACTCCTTCATTTCTACTTCTCATTTGAGCTACAATGAACAAAGTCTGAAATAGTGAAGTAGCAGCTCTACTTAACACTTACGTTACCTGTTTCTTAGATGTCTGTAAAATATTCATTTCCTTTGAGCTTTACTCAAAGGGCTAAGCTCTCATAAGGATCAGCCCATCTGGTTGTGAGATGTGTGTCATTTTCAGACACAACTGCTAAACTCTCATGATGTACAGCAACTCTTTTTCAATCAAGAAAGGAGTTTGACTGAAAGTGTAGATCAAATAACACCGTAGATTTCCATAGAACTTTGTAGCTGTTGTGTTACTGAGTCAGAATCGGCTTGGTGGTAGGGGATGTAGTTCTTACAGTATTCCTTCATTTCCTCCTGGAATAGGTTACTGCTGTGCCGGGGAAGTTTTGCCTCTTAGGATTCAGTCCAGATCATTCTGGAGCCAAGCCTCCCAGTTTTATATCAGTGATGTTCCTTGCTTTCCGTGGGTTCCTGCTAAGTCAGCTACTGTGCAAGTAGCTCTCAAGTATTCCCTGTGCAAATGAAGGGAAGTGTCTGTGTCTTACTTCCATGTGTGTCATCTCGTGCTATTCGCCGCTGTCCCTCCCACCTCTGCCACTTTCTGGGTGAGACTGTGGCAGCAAACAACAGAAACATAGTACAATCTTTTTTTTTTTTTTGGCGGCGTGGGGTGGGGTGCAGGCTGTGTGTGTGTAGGGACTTCCCTTTCCATATGTTCTCTGTTCCATTCCTTTGTGTATGATTTTTTCCCCAAGAAGGTGTATGCACAGCAGTCAGTACCACTGGCTTCCTACGAAACCCACATGGAGATCCCAGCCAGATAGGAGAGAAAAAGTGGGCTCTTTATTGACTTCATTGTTTCATTTTTCTCATGCTTTTCTCATCTCTTGGGTGTTTTTAGAACTGAGTTGCATTCATTTGAAAGAAGAGGATACAATCTTGTGCTTTTAAGTCGTAGAGAGCATCTAATAATTTTAGCATAATGTATTTATTTGAAAATTTATCTTAGGTAAATAAAAAATATAAATCAGGAGTTTTGTAAAATGACTTAAAATTAACTGAGTTTTTAATCTAACATGAAATAAGAATGGAAAATTTCCCATTTATGACTTGGGGCTATTGTAGATATTCTGCTAAGTCATCTGAGAAGAAACAGTTTTCATTTATTGTTTTACACCATTTGTCTCAGTTGTCTTGTTTGGGGGGTGATCTTCCAGCTGCTGTGAGCTAGATGAGTACTATGACAGTCTCAATAAGTAGGATGTAATAGAATGGCACAGTCATATTTATTTATTTCTGTGTGCTTGTTTGGATACATAAAATGTTTCTTCCATGTTTTCATCTTTATAGCATGCCAACTTTAAAAAAAAAAACGGTATTGGTATGTAAGTTTTAGACTTTTTAAAGTGTGTTGTTACGTAATAGAAAACGATCTTTCTCGAGTATTTACCCATTTCTCTTTTTGCCACCAAACCCCAAAACAATCGGGGCTGTTAATTTTTAGTTAATAACAAATCCATTGTATTGTGTAGTCTGCCCCCTTGTGTCCATATGATGAATATGTCATTTTATTTGGGGAGAAGAACCAAAAACAACTTGTAAAGTCAAAACTACTTGTAATTAGATTTTTATATAGTCATATTAACAATACGAGTGTATTACAGAACAATTCCATTGTGCTCAAGAACATGCATTCTCATGAGTGATACTGATAATTTGCATTAACAGTGTTCCTTTTTTAACCAAGTAAAATATAAAAGGCCACAATGAACATTTAAAAATTATTTTAATATACTTTAAATTAAGATTAGCATTTATTCTAAAGTAGAAATTATTTGAGCATTTGGTATTTAAAATTCTTTAAATGCTTTTATGATCTTAACTCTTTGTACATCAGGAGAAACTGAAGTTTTAAGTCCCATTTAAAGAATGACTTTTGCTCTATACCATAATCTGAGTAATAGTATTCTATACGCCTCAAAATAGAAGGTTGAAATTTCTATCAGATGATAAGAAAAAAATCCCAAAAATATCTATTTCATTATACTGAGGAAAGACCCACAAAATCACAGTTAATAATAGTTTGGACAGATGTTGTAATGAACAGTGAAATAAAAAAGGAAACTATTTCAAATGTCCTATTTATTTTGAAGGTCAATTTATCTACTATAGAGTTACGTGACTTTTTTTTCTCCCTTGGGTGATTGCGGAGCAAAGTGACATTATTTACAAGCTCTCCAGGTTTGGTTAGTGGTTTGTTAATTAGCTGGAGGCTTTGCTTAAAAACCACCATCACCAACAAAAAACCTCCCAACAACCCATTTCCCTCTTTCTTTACATTAATGAGCAAAGACCACTGTGCTTCCCTTCTCGAGGACATCTCTTGCCATCAGGGAATTTAAGAGCAGTGCTTCCATCAGTATTTAGTTAGCAACATTTATCTAGAAACCAAGATCAGCATTGATGTTTCAATTGTTTCAGTAACCATATTTTAGAATACAACATGGTAAATCATACATTATCTACTCCTTTGTTAAATGATATTAGTAACATGTTTTGAACTGCCATGAAAGGTTGTTAGATTATAGTGGTAAAGAGGTGTAGTCTTAATTTTAAACGGAGTCAACTGCTTAATATTGTGGAATATATTTTTCCAAGACCAATTTTTATTTAGTGCTCATTTTATTAGTTGTGGGGAGAAGTTTTCAAATAATGCGGCAGAAATTTGTAAAGGAAGAAAAGAATTACAGATTTGGATTGTTGGGTCAAAATTAAGCCGAATTATAGAATGGCCTATGAAATAGGTAGTTTTTTTGAATATATATTTGTTTGTTAAACCCATTCACTTGTGGCATTTTGGGTATATCTGTACTAGATAACTAAGACAATATAATTTGGAGTGAAAAAATCTATCTTTTTTAATAGAACAAAGAAAGGTATGTGAGAAGTAATGATAAAACTGCAATCTACCAGCCTGGGATGTGACAATATATTCAACAGCCTTTTCATTTGAAACTATATTACTGTCTTCTCAGATAAATATTTAGGTAGGTATTTATCATCTAGTCAATAGTTCAGGAAAATAGCTGTTGTTTTATCAGCTATCATCAAAACCAAACCCACTGTTGAGTAGACTGACTCATAGCAACCTTATGGAAGCAGCCTGCCACAGTTTTCTCCAGGGTGGGTTCGAAACCTACCTTTCCTTTCAGGTAGCAGTTGAGGGCTTAACCACTGCATTGCCAGGTCTTGGAACTATAAACAACACCTGGGCCAAAAGCTATCATTTTAAAATGTACTCAAATAATTTGTTAATAACTTGAGTGAGAATGCAAAAAAAGAAAAAAGAAGCTTTTTGATGCTTGAAGTTAATAGATTTTTTTCTGTCATTGGAAGTCTTCATTCTTTTCTCTTCTTAGACTGAGGTTGGTATAAATGATGATCCATAACATCATTCTTAAATTCTACGCTTTCATGGCATGTTATATGTGGTAACTCAGATAATCAACAGTAGTGCTTTAAATTAAGCTTAGAGTCTATTAAATTATTAGTAATTTTGGCTAATCAAACTCAGATATTAAATTACTACCAGTTCACATTTGTTGATTATAAAATCTAGGGAGAACAGATTTATGGTTTACCTACATGTACTATAGTTCTTCTTTGGAAAATTATTCAGGAGGAATTTTATTTATGCAAGAGTACAGTTTTACTTTTTCCTACTTGATTCTTATAGAGCTTTGTGGTCGTATAGGTAAATAATACAACTTCTATTTTAGAATGGAAGCACTACTAAAGGTTATTCTTAATAATGAGACTTTATTTGTATTGTTATTTTGTCCTTTGTTGAAGACTTGAACAATTATTATGAAGGTGTTTTATTATGTGACATAATTTCTGTGTGTTCCGCACAGTGAAGTTAATACAGAATATCCGAAGTGAACTTGATAGCAGTGCAGTTTCAAAGCTCAGTACCTACTCTATCCTCGGGAAAGATTTGGGACAGAACCTTACAAGTCATGGCAAGGATATAAATAGTGACATTATGCACACTTACATAATAGTCATTTTACAGTTAGTTTTTGCAGTCAAAGCACTGATCATATTTACAAGCTCCAGCAGGTGAGTACCTTTGCTGGCGATTTGTTTTGGTCTGACTCTTGACCTCCTCACAAAGAAATTCTTCCATGCAGAAAGCGGTCTGTTACCCAGTGTTGTTTCCCTCTTCCTGGGACGACTGACCGGAAAGTGACGTGGTGACGGTGTATTGGAGGTTGCAGTGGGACTTCAGAGAAGCATCACAATAATGCAGATCAGGAGGAGGCATATTAAGATGAGACAGAAGTTGATAAATAGGTTCTGGAGATTTTGACGTGCTTGTTGAGGCATTTCAATGGTTGAAGCTCTTCTTATAGCAGAGCGAGTGAGGTATTGGACTTTCTCCATGACTCTGGAAGGCTGGGCGTGTGAAGGTCAAGGGAAAGACAAGCTCGCTGTCAAATGTGAGACCGCTATCGTCTTTGGGTAGCCTGGAATATAAAAAGTCAGCAGATGACGATCACATGTGCAAGCTGAGCATGTAAAACACCATTTTGTGTTAATTCAAGATGAGATAATCTTCAAAATGATTTGTCTACATCGCACCAAATGTTTCTGTATTCTTTATCTCTGTCTGTCTGTCTCTCTCAGAAGCTGGCTTTTGTCGTTGCTGTATTTGAGGATGGTGTACTTGAAGTATAGTAACTTCAGTCTTTGCCTTCACTCCTGCTACTGACTAGAAGTGTAGTTTGGTGTGGAGTAAACTTGTTTTGGACATACTTAACTTGTAGTTTCTGAAAGCCTGTTTGTGAGTATAGATGGTGGTTAGTATATTAATAGCGAGCTCCCGAGTAAACAGCATAAAACATATTAAGAATGGCTATCCAGGATGTTGATTTAGATCTCAAATAAAAGTTAAAATCCAAAATGTTTATCAGAAATATAGATTAAAGTTAATTGCGGTCTCCCTGTTTGTGATACAATCGCTTTAATAGATGGCTGTTTTTCACGACATGTTAGAAGGACTTGATATTAAGTTGAAGAGTATCCAACTCAGAAGGCGCAGTAACGGGTTGTCATCCTGTCGCTGTAGCCAGGCCAGCCCTGCAGACGGTGCCCTGGCCCTTGTCTTCCTTCAGAACTCTCACAGCTTTCGCTTTCACAGCACCTAAGCTTTGTTCACTAATAACACAGAACAAGACAACAACTTAAGACATGTAACAGGTCCTTACAGAAAACTTAGAGCTTAAAAAAAAATAACTGTAAACTAACTGCCCAAGTATAATGACTATTAAGCATTTGGGGATATTTTATTGTTAATCCAAACTCATCACTTTTGGAATTAGAAAAGTTAGTGATGGAATAAAAATTAACTAAGTAACTTCTTAGAGCTAATGGCTGTTGACATTTGGTGATGATGTACCATTGTTAGTCATGACATGATTACCTTGTTCCAGCTGCCAAATATTGCTGCTTCATTTTCTCCCTAGTCTATGTCTCACGTGAGCACCCATCCCCAACTGTTAGTCCCATTCCTGAGAGAGGCAGACTAATGCTAAGGAAAATAGAGGGGGAGTGCTGAAAGAATGGGAAAAGGGAACATAAGTGTGCATGCATTGTGTATGTGCATATATGTGGTGTATGTACAAACATGCACATACATCTCACAACCAAATAGTATTTGGCATGTCATTTTACTAAGAAATCGTGTTTTATATGGTGAGTAGCTACTGTGGTTTTAGTACTTCATCTTGGCGCTCTGTTGTATTTTGAATTGTATATAGATCGGGTTTTCAATTGTCTTGAGACGCTGACCTTCTTCTTAGTATTTGAGAGTTCCAAACCAGCCAACTTGTATCAAACCTTAGTTTCTTAAGGAATTGACAGTGTTTTTTCCTGGTATACATTCTTTTTTTATGGCTTAATATTAAAATTTATTAGAGGACACTTTGTTGAAACAAAGTCAGGAATCATAGTTCTTGCCATCTGGTAGCAAAAATAGCTTTAGTTTTCCAACATCTCTTTTATAATTCCAGAGCTTGAGGTCAGTATTCATTGATGAGATAAAAGAACTTTCATTCATGTTCCTGAATTTTATAATAAAATACAAAAGTTCTGTAATTTGAGAAATAGAGTTATTTGTTCTGTCTCTAAATTGCCAACACAAATAATGAATTAAATGTATTTTCTTCATTTGATATCTTGAGTTTTGGACATAATAGTTAGACATTACATGTTTGCTAATGTGTGGGGATAAGGGAGGAGGGGTTCCCCACAAAACATCACAGGTCCAGTAGGTGCAGTTGCACAGCGATTAATAAGTAAAGATTATAGTAAAGTCATAGAGAGCATGAGAGTTAAAGGATGGAGTCAAGTAATGGAGTCAGATACAATTCATGGTAGCGTTGTTCACCTCAGCCCCGCTTGGTGGTCCTCGTGGGGGGAACCCGGCTACAAGAGCAGGAACAGCCTCAGGGACTGAGAACCGGGGAGCCTCCAGGCCCCCAAGAGCTGGAGAGAGCTCTCGGGTCCTGGGAGCCGGAGAGAGCCCCTTCTTCTTTTTTTTT
>NW_022107431.1:49904669-49906971 GCF_000313985.2 Echinops telfairi | reverse complement strand
CAATGAAATATTCCGTTACTCATTAGGCAGCATCGGTCCCCTTGGGCTAGTTTTCCTGAGAGCTGTAGTGTTAACTGTTATCAGGATACTTAAATCAAGTTGTGCTGTGATTTCAGTGTACATGTTTGTTTCCCCAGCTGGACTTTTAATTTATGAATATAAAGAACCACATCTTCATTGTGTGTCTACTATATAATAGGTACCATCTGAATAAATCAACTGAGTTGAATAAGAGATTTTTCTTTGTTACTTTAACATTTTAAAAAGTTGTTGATTATCAAAGATAGTGTTGTATTTGGCAGCTTAATCAGAATAACAGAATTTGATAGTTGGGCAGAGAACCGCTAAATATTCTTTTCAAATATCTTTCACAGATGAGGAAAATGAGGCTTAGCAGATTTACCCAAGTTCATGGTGTCTTGCTTCACACAACATTAAGCAGAACTGTCTTTGACTAAGCTTTGTGCAGACGAGTAATTGGGAGTATAGAAGATATAAGGAAGTGTGCCTTAAAGAAATGAACTCTCTCTTCTTGGAACTATAATGCACTTTTTTGTCAAACTTGAAATATGTCACAATTCTGAAGTGACTTGTAATATTTCTTTATAATTGTTAAAATTGGAGACAAATGTGTGTTATATACTGAGATGTGAGCTCTTGTACATTCAGTTCATTGGGTCCAATTTCCTTTATAGTCATACAATTTGAAATGCATCGAGTCTTAACACTGCTGAACAGCTAAAGTCTTGTATGGCAATAATTAAATCAGGTTTCAAACATAGAGATGGATTTCCTGTCATAGGTTGAGAATTGAAAAGCTGTCTGAGGGAATAGCACTGTCTTATTTGGGGGATCTCTGTGGTCTTCACTGCATCATCATTCATGGCCTGCTTGTCATGTGCTTACCATTTTCTCTGCACTGACGATCACACCGAAAGTGTAGATTTAATGCAGTATGACCTCCCATCCCTTCTCTATCTTAGAGCCAAGCTAGTTAACAGAGTAGTGTTTGAGGGAGAGCCTAGAAAAAATAAGCAATTAAATTTAATTTGACCTGTCATTTTAAGAGCATTCTTTTAGGATGATCGTAAGTAGATCATGTTGGGAAGTGCTTACTTGCATTGGCATAACCACACCTGAGGAGTGAAATGGACGTATTTATATTACCTTTTAAAAGATGATAATAAGTATAAACTGAGTGTTTTGAGTCAAGGGGAATACAAAAACTATAAAGATTTGTGTAATCATCTAAGCTCTAGAATTAGAATACAGAAAATATGAAAGATGCTTTATAGGTATCTGGTGGCACCTAAGTTTAAGTAAGCAGTCAACAAAGTACCTTGGACGTTTGTGGAATCCAAGATTACCCTACTATTTGGTGGAATGGGAAGGAGATAGTTAATTCCTTACTAATCTGTTTGCAGTTTTTCTTTTCTTGATTGCTTAAAGAAAATGAAATTGGGAGGTAAAAAGATAATCACTTTCAAAAGTTCCTGGGTTTTTTTGAGGGGAGAACAGAAGAAGGTAAGAGACAAACTTAGGGCAACTGTACTCCATCAGGAAATCTCACACGCTATTTAAGGCAACATTTGGCGTTGAAAGTAACTATGGCGTACTCTTTAGAAGTCCATACTTTGCAGTTAATCTTATTTCTTACAAATAACTTAGGTGTATTCTTGTGCAAAGATTCTCAGACAAGTGAACACTTTAGTGACCTGCTCTGTGACACACTAGACCAGTGGTTCTCATCCTGTGGGTTGCGACCCCTTTGGTGGTTGAATGACCCTTTCACAGGGGTCTCCTGATTTATAACAGCAAAATTGCAGTTATGAAGTAGCAACAAAAATAATTTTATGGTTGGGGGGTCACCACCACAGGAGGAACTGTATTAAAGGGGCACGGCATTAGGATGGTTGAGAACCACTGCGTTGGACCATAGATTCCTACATGTATTTGGCCTACTGCCTCCTTTTCCGGGGGTTGGGAGAGACTGCACCTCCCACCCCCAGGTAATTACACACTTGTTTACTGTATGTAGTCCATGATCCAGGGACAGAAGGTAGGTATTGTCTATGATGTACTATAGCCCACTTTGGGAAACACTCTGCTAGACAGTAATCCAAGTGATGTTCTGTGTGCTGGTGGTAACCAACTTCATTTTTTGGTGTGCTCTGCTGTAATCAAATCTGTGAGATTCCTTTTCTGTACAACAAGGGGACTTTAAATGGTATGGGAGAATTCTATTATCTTTTAATTCTTTTTTTCCATGCACTTTTTAAAACCACCTCATGTTTGAGATTCT
>NW_022107431.1:49891334-49904569 GCF_000313985.2 Echinops telfairi | reverse complement strand
TCTAATTCTTTTTTAAAAAGCAGGTTTTTGGGGCACATAATTCACGAACTATACATTTCAATGGTGATAATTTATTAAAAAGAGTTGTGCAATAATCACCACAATCCGTTTTATACCATTTAAAAAATTCTCTTACCAATTATTATTACCCCCCCAGCCTCCCCAAACCCTAAGGGACTATTAATCTAGTAATTGTGTCTGTGGATTTACCTATCCTGAAAATCATATAAAAAAATCGTACAAAAAACCCAACAATGACAACAAAGTAAAACACAGAAAAACCTAAATCCAAGAGAAGTAGAATAGAAGCTACAACAAATTAATAATGAGTCAAAAGGGAGAACAAATGGTAATATGTTTAATTTTAACAACTACATCTGTAATAGTCCATTTTCCAATGTACACTGTCTGAGGGCAAGACTATTCACATTGGCCATTTCCACAGATGAGCCAGAAGTTATTCTGTAAAGTGTGTTTAATTAAATCAAGGAAGTTCATCATTAGATTTGTCATCTGTTTACTGGCATCTGAAATTCACTTTTCTAGAATCATTTCCTTTTTTGAGGTGGTCCAATATTAAACTTAGAAATTCTATTTGCAATTGCTTCGGGGCAGAGCTTTGTTGGTCCAGACTGGCTATTGGAAAGAATCTTTAAGCTGCTTTGAATAAGCTGCTTATTAAAAGAATTATGTCAACATATATTTTACGTTAACCCCACATGAAATGTTTCTTTCAAACCCACGTGATGAGAAAAGTCATTAAAAAGCACGGAGATTTTGATATTTTTTTCTTTGAAATGGACATACTGCTGTTGCTATTTTATCTGTAGGCGTGTTTTCATTATCTGTCTATTTTCACATGCTTATGTAGTGATTTAAAGTTAATTTTTCCGCACTTAAGAAAAGCTTCTGAATTCTGGGGGAGCTGGACTTCAGTTTTGCTTGTTTTCAATAAGAAAATGGGAGGAGGGGATATTGGAAAAGTTAGGGGGGAAAGTGCAGTGTATTAAATATGCCCTTCCCCGGCCCCCCAAACGTGAGTGAATCAGTCAGCCTTTGTTATTTGAAATCCCTAAAGGTGGAATACAATGAAAAAGCACTAGGGGTCCCCAGCTGACTACGAGTCTGCTGGGTGGCAGTGGCATTCTGTGCTCATTTCCATGTTTCTTCAGTCATACATGCTTCACAGTAAGCTGGGTGAGAATGTGGGTGCACTATTTCTGGAGGAGAGCATCACACCTGATTTAGGACTTTAATTTAGAAGGGTGTTTTTCTTCATTTCTGGTAGGTTTACTCCTTTGTCATTCTGCCCAGCACTGTGCTAATTCACAATTTAGGTATAAGTTACTGGTTTTCATAACATGGATAACAAAGCAAACCTCCTCAGTTCAAACACCCCAGGGCAAAGGGGTTGGGTACTTAGATGGTAGAGTGGGGGAGTCAGAACAGACATTGAGGAAAGATAAGGATATTATATGGACTGCAGAAAAGTACCCAGTGTGCATTTTATGAAAAGTTCTGAGGCAGATTTTTTTTTTAATCGTTTTATTAGGGGCTCATACAACTCTGACGCAGATTTAACCTTGGCAGCTAAATGGCTCAAAGGTACGATAAAATAAAAGGAACATAAATTTTGACTGTAGG
Source organism: Echinops telfairi (assembly GCF_000313985.2). Lineage (NCBI taxonomy): Eukaryota > Metazoa > Chordata > Mammalia > Afrosoricida > Tenrecidae > Echinops > Echinops telfairi. The sequence goes on along the minus strand of NW_022107431.1, from coordinate 49,902,925 downwards.
GTATGCGTTTTAAAGTTTGCGCATTTATTGAACTTTGCTCTCAATGGTGTATTGTTCAATAACTAAAGAAAATGAAGATGATACATTTAGTCCAGCAAGGGCACAATACCTCTGCATAAATTAACTTTAAATGGAATGGTTTTAAATTAAAAGAAGTTGCAGACTCTATAGGTTTGTCTTTGAGTTTGCCAATCGCAGTATCTGAAGTCTCCCTGTTTAGCTTTGCCGGTGCCATGCTTTATTTTCAAACTGTGCTGGTCAGTGTCGAGGATGATGTGGCTTAGAGTCATGCAACGTGGTGTCTCCCACCATTGCTCTCCTTGCCGAGCTCTGTTGTGACCTTGGACTGTTCACCTTTTTGCATTGGTTTCCTGAATTGTAAAGTGGAGGCGCAGTGACTGATACAGAAGGCTTTGGAGGATCAAGACAGACAGTGCATACACCAGCACATTTAGAACATTGTTCTTCATAAATAAAGAAGGATGTCAATTTAGAGGAGTAGTCTAATGTTTACATGTAAAGTACTTGATTTTTCATTTTTTCCTGAACTTCCTGTTACCGCCAATTATTTAATGAGACTAAGAAACAAAATATAAATATATAATCAAATGCAGTGCGTTTCTGGGATACAGTTTCCCTTTAATCTTTAAGATGTGGTTAAAATATTTGTCTTTTGCCATATGAAGGTGCTTCATGAAATTAATTGAAAAATTCCATTACCTTTTAATTCCATCTGTCCACAGACTTTTTGAAGGCCTTGGTAATAGTGAATGAGAATGGTCGCTCTAAAGCAAGTACTCCAGCTCTTTCACAGTTTTAAAACTTATTTTTTTACAATTTAAAAATCTTTTACATTTTCACTTTAACTTATCTATTATTTAAAAAACCTAGCACCTGGTTTTAAACCCTATGTCTTCATAAACAAAGGGTGTTCTTGACTCTCACTTCTTAATCCCAGCCATGGACCAGTTGGAGGACAGTGGCCGGCCCTAGGACATGGTGTGTGACATTTGAATAGTCCCTGTAACTAGGGCATGCTCCGTAGACATACTGCTCAGCTGAGAAAGACGTTTCTAGAAATGTATGTTCTTCCTAGAAATTATCTGCTTTGGGGAGCACTGCATGGTACAGTATAACCTGATACAATAAAATCATTTGTGACACCCAATATGAAATGTAAGAATGGAATCTGATATTTGAATAGCATGCACATAAAGCACACACATTGAGTGATGTCAGTCGTAGCAGAGGGAAAATCCGCACCCGCAGGGACTGAGGGACAACTGAAGTGCCTCCGTGGTAGGAAAAATAGAAATAGTTTTGCTTCTCTTAATGAAAGCTGCCTACAGAATTATGAAATTCTAATGAGCAGCAAAGTTAATACAGGAATGGAGAATTCTAGAAGTAAATTTCATTTTTGCATGTCCATGAAAATAAGGAAATAAAACTTGGCATCATTGTTTATGCCATGACTGAATTAAGAATCAGAAATGAGGAAGCTCACCTAATGTATTCATTTTGGAATTGTGACAGAGTCCGATTCAAACAGAAATCTTAACATTTACGGCAGCACCTTGATCCATCTGCTCTTTTCTTCCCTTTTTTTCCCCCAGAAAGGGAAACTGCAGAACCCCTGGCAAGTACCTGACAAAGTTATATCTATCGATGAGCAGAGTAGACAATCAGTTTAGCTCAAATGCAGTACTTAGGAGCATTTGTGTTGCCAAAAGAACTTTATTACAAACAGAATGAATTAGTCTGGACATTTTTCCATATGCGTTTTTTCGTAGGGTTATATTCAAGTTTCTAGTAAAAGCTTGAATTTTTAAAAGTGTTTTTTTTTCAAAAAAATTGCCTGGACTTCATAGAATGGACACAAGTCTTCCAGCACATTTAAAAAGTGATTTTTTATTGTGGATTCTAAAACTGCATTGTATCTGGTGCATACTCACTACATGGACACTCACTGTAAGGAAATAGAATGTCGTGTTGGGATAGCCTGCCTGATGTGCTGCCACACAGCTCTGCGAGTGAGTCTCGTGCCAGGTCCAAGTAGCCACCCCAGCCCTGCTCTCTGTCACAGCACAGTCATAAAAACCCAGACTGTTTTCCTTTGTTTTCACACGGAGAAATTAAATCACCACTGTCACCAAACAGGGAAACGTAATGGGAAGATTTTTATGTTGGCAGAAGTTTACATTTGAAAAATAAAGTGAAAGTAGAAGTTAAACTGACAAACTATCAAAATCAAAGACGAGCAGATCCAGGTTCTGAAGTTTGTAAAGTCTATAAATGCCCAATCTTCATGTCACTGAGTATGTGTGTATTTAGAAATTAAGCCCTCTGTCCTATCAGATATTCTGTTGTCTTAATTTTGAGCTAAAGTTTATAAAATGCCATCAGCTCTTTTTAAAAATAGTTCAGTAAGTTTGAGTTTTAGAAAATAAGATGATCCAAATTAGTAAAATCTTTTTCTTACCTTGGCTGCTGTGATGATGATACTCTGTATTTTGTGAGTTGTATCAAGTCTTACGGGTGGTCGGGCTGGAAGTTTTCTGACTGTTGCCAGGTCTCTGGGAACAATTGAAGTAGGTAGGGGAGAAAGTGTTTTAGGGAGGTCTTGTGATGTCACACAGGAATTCTGAAGTTGTGATTGGCTAGCCATAGTTTCACCACTTCAGAACGTTGTTCATCTTCCTTCAGGCGTGGAAAAGCCATGAACATTTTGTGTTCTACTTTTAAGAATAAAAGTATATAACAGATAAATGGAAAAAAAAGTCTTCTTTGGTGTTCAGAAAGCTGTTTAAGGATCCATGCGTCTTCATTTGTATCGTATAAAACATCTGGGTGGTGATAATATTGAAGAGCAGAAATGGTGATAGTAATAGAATGTTAAGAGAGTCAAGATAATACCGACTTTCAAGCAATTTTCTTTGAGTTGTTGCTGCAGCTTTATAATGTTAGCAAGACAGTAAATATCTTGCTCCTCATACCTGTGTATATGTGAGACAAAAAGATGATATTTAAGGAAACCAGACCCCTACTTTCTTTTGGTTAAAAATCCGCTTTGTCTTTTATTACAGATAAAGTAAGACAAATGGGTTTAACTTATCTCTGTTTAATTTGAATGCTAATCCTGCTGGTAAAACCTGGGGAAGCTGGAAGTCATGTAAGGCAGAAACCTGTCAGAGTAGGAAAGCATGCTAAGTACTTTCTTCCAAGTAATGATAGGAAAGTGATGACTGCACCCGGTCAACTGTGGAAAACTTGTGAGACCAGGAAAAACAAGTCCCAGTGAGTTCTGGCTCATACCAAACCCCAAAGACCAAACTCAGCGCCATTGAGTCAGGGCTGACCCCTGTGTGGGGAGTAGAAAGCCCAGTCCTCCTCATGCTTAGCTGCTGGTGGTTTTCACCACGCGGACCGCAGCCCAACGCGTACCCACTACACCACCTCTTGCACACACAGGTTTCACTGTATTTCTGAACAGTAACTCCCATGCCAAACCAAACAATACTTTATTTAAAAGGAATTTAAACTGACCTGTTTACCCCTAGTGGTGTAGTGGTTACACAGTGGGCTGCTAACCCCAGATCAGCAGTTCAAAACTACCGTCCGCACTGCGAGAGGAAGATTGAGGCCCTCTCCCATAAAGATATACAGGGCAGTTGAACTACTCAGTAAGTAGGGCTGCTCTGGGTTGGGATCAATGTGATCACAGTTCGTTTTTTGATATTACCCCCAGAATCCTTACAATTTACAAATATAAATAATTGAGACTTTAAAAAGCAGCTGCATACAATTACCATAAAACTTTACCAAAATTTTAATTGACTTTTACTGAAAAGTCAAGGATAACTTTCTAGTGAAAAAAAAAAAAAAGAAAGAATCACAGATTGTCACTCAGTGCATCCTAGTTAAGGAGGCTTTATTGTTGGAAATTTATATTGTTTGGTATTTTAAAAGGATTCACTTTATTTAATCTAGTTGTTTTCCTGAAAGTTATTAAATAGGTGAAGTTTTAGTAGATGGGAATTTTGAACTTTAAAGAAGAGTTTAGCTTATAGTAGAATTGTAAAGGAAAACTGGAAAGCCAGGCTTTTCACTCGTCTGTGTTTTGTTAATTTAATAGTTAGGTTTTTATTTATATTGGTTTTACTTAGTCATGCCTGCAGTTCTAATTCTTAAATTGCTTATGTAATTTTGGACATGCTATTTATTATGAAATTCTCACTTATAAGGAGAAAAATCTGTCAGTATTTAATTTTTAAAGGGTATTTGAAACCACCCTGAACAGTGGTTTGAACTGAGAATTTCTCTTTTGTTTTTATTTTCATCATTCACGTATTCATATTGCTTTGTCACATAAACCCTTAACATAAACTAAGACCTATGAGGAAAAGTTTTTTCAGTTAAGATTTTTTATCCTTCTAGAGGACCAACCTCTCTGCCTGCTTCACTTTCTTTCTGGGTAACAAAAATGTGCTGCAGCAGCTGCTTTTGTGTCCTTAAATGGAGATGGTTTAACTTCTTCCAAAGAAAGATAAAATGTATCTCCAGAGCAAATCTTTATTTTAAAATTAGCCAAACCTAACCAAAAAAATCATAGTTCAGCCAAGACCTTCTGTGAACATTGCTAAGGGAAAAGTAAACATTGAATTAAAGAAATTGTATGAATGTTTTAACACGGTGTGCAGTAATCGATCAACATTTTTTTTCAGTCTGACATAAGGATTTCTCATTACTATGAATTGTGAATAATAACCAATAATATAAAACCTAGAAGGCTCTTTTGAAACCTAGAAGGCTAAGGTGGTACATAGTCATTTGTCGAAGATGAATAACTAGTAAGGCATAGTTGAAGATTCCAGTTCTGTATAGTTATGATTCTCTAACAGGTTGGCATTTTATGTGTGTGGGGGAAAACACACTTTTCCCTTAGTGTGTTTCAGAGTCTAAGACCAACTAATAAATAAAACCCACAAAGATAGATGGAATGGAAATTTGTTGCTGTTTTTTAAAAAGTCTGCCTTAAGTTTGTCTGGCAGTTACACATTTGTTTGAAAATGGAGCTTGGAGGAGAGCTTGAGCGCGTCTAGAAAACAGAACTAATAGTACTAAGTTGGATAAGACACTTCCATAGACAGAATAAAGTATACCTTAGCTACCTCATGTGTTTTCACATGTACTTTAAAAGCATCCAGAGGTATACATAATCTCAGAAAGATGCTAAGGACTGTGTTAGATTTGGAAAGTGGAGACAAAAAACTTTTTTGATTTGGAAAAAAGAGTAGGATTCTTCTGTGTTTACTTTTTTTCTTTTCTTGGTTTGGCTTATTATTATGAGACTAGATGAAACTTTATAAAGTATTATACTCTATCATCTTCCTAGTTTGTGAAACAGAAGTTGCGTACTAAGAATGCAGATTATCAGCAATATAATCAATATAGAGTTCCTCCAAAGTTCCCTAACTAAGCGTTAGTAATATTTTACATTGCTTTGTTAAAATCTTCATTTGTATTCAGATTGTAGTTTGAACCCATTTTGGTCACATGGCCTTATACAAGAAACATGACTGACTGCCCTATCTGCAGAACGGGGTTGTTGTAAGCTGTGGGGTGGAGTGGGCACGGTGACTAGCAGAGACCCTACAATGTAGTATCTGTTTTATATCAGTTCATGTACTTATTTACTCCTTCCCTTTAGAGCAGTGGTTCTCAACCTGTGCGTCATGACACCTTTGGGGTTCGAACAACCCTTTCACAGGGCTCGCCCGATTCATAACAGTAGCAAAATTACAGTCATGAAGTAGCAACGAAAATAATTTTATGGTTGTGGGGTCACCACAACATGAGGAACTGTATTAAAGGGTCTTGGCATTAGGAAGGTTGAGAACCACTGCTGTAGAGGATGGGTTGGTAAATTGAGGCTCATGGGAAGCGATCAAGTCGTGAAGTTGAATGGGGGAGCAAAAAAAATTTCATTTTTACTAGGCTCAAAGTGAAACAGCAGTTTTTCAGTTTTGATTGTAGGCTTCAGACCTCAGAACTATTAGTAGTTCATGTAATTGTCACCGTGGGAATCTCAAATGATTTCAAATAGTACAGCTGTAGACCACTCAAAATATTGTTTACATTCATCCCTGCTCTGAGATTACCATGGTTGTTGCTGTCATTTGATTCCAACTCATGGCAGCCCCCTGTGTACAGATTGGAACTACTTCGTAGGGTTCTGGAGGCTGTAACGTTTCCAAAACACCTTGCCATGCTTGTCTTCTCAAGTGCCTTTACTGCGTAGGGTTAGAATGGCCAGCTTTGTGGCTACTGCTCATTCCTTAACGTATGCACTACTCGGGAACAAGAACTGCTTTTAACATTATTTAATCTTTTAATAAAGCAAGCAGCACTAAAGCAAGCAGCATATATACAGTGTAACATGTTTCTGTTTGTTTTTTTTTAAACATGTTTCTGTTTTAATGCTTTGTTGTTGTACCTTTGTTAGGTACCTTTGAGTCAGTTCTGACTCATAGTGACCCAGTGTACAACAGAAGGAAACACCATCCAGTCCTGTACCATTTTCACAGTTATTCTTATGTTTGAGCCCATTGTTGCAGCCACGGTGTCAATCCCTATCATTGGGGGACGACTTCTTTTGTACTACCTCTCTACTTTACCATGCACCATCTCTTCCGGAGACTGGTCTCTCATGATAACGTGCCCAAAGCAGCAAGATGAAGTCCTGCCATCCTTGCCTCTAAGGAGCATTGTGGTTGTACTTCTTCCAAGACAGATTCGTTTGTTCTTTTAGCCGTCCATAGCACTTTCATTATTCTTTGCCAGTGTGCATTGATTTTCTTTGGTCTTCTTTAATGCTATAAATTTATTACTGTTTTCTTTTAGGACAGTTTTAGATTTATAGTATTACTGCAGAGATAGTAAAACTAGTTCCTGTACACTCCATACTCACCTCCCCCATTTAACAGCTTACATCAAGAGGATGGCCTTGGCAGGCTCATAAGGCAGTTCTACTCTAGTCTGTAGGGGGCTAGGAGCCGGAACCAGCTCGTGATGGCTAAGGTACATTTGTCATATTTGCGAAACCACTATTGATACATTATTCCTATCTAAAGCCCCTATTTTGTTCGTACTTTTCATTTTCCCTGGTCCCTTTCCTGTTGTAGGATATACATTACATTTAGTAATCGTATCTCCTTAGGCTGTGACAGTTTTTCAATCTTTCCTTGTTTTCTTAAGCCAGAGAGTGTTGAGGAGTATCAGCTATCTTGTAGACTATCCTCATTTGGGATTGATCTGAGGTTTTTCTCATGGTAGATAAGAGCAATGTGCTTCTTTAAAAGACTGGATACTTAAACATGTTTATGTCATGGGATCAATGACACATACTGTCAACAAGCCTTTTCACCGTTGATTCTGGCCCCTCTCCTGCCACCGAGGTGAAGTGCTTGTCAGACTTCTCCACTCCAAGTGCCTGTCCCCTTCCTGTGCTGTACTCAATGGGAAGGAGACACTGCACAGCCACCATTTATGCTCTGCTACCAGAAGGGTGGAGCATCTACATAATTTGTTGGGAATTGTCTAATGTATATAAAAACATGTTAAGAACAGAGCACTAGGCTTTAACAGTCTGCTAAAGAGGTTCTTGACACATAAACAATTGGGAATTTCAGTTTTAGAAGGTGTTTCTGTAGCTGCATGGAACAAGCAAACAAATAGCTCAGTCTCAATCAGGCTAAAATCCAAACCTCTTAGTATGATATTTTTGGCCCTCTTGTTCTAGCTCCCTTGTCTCTTATCATATCCCGTTGTGCCCTGTCCCCTGGCCCTGGCAGTGCTCAGCTGCCTGTAGCCTTTTGTGGTGCTGCTATTTTAAGCATGGGTGTTTTTGCAGGAATGTCTTACCAACCTTTATTCCCATGGAGGTGCTGTTTCAGTTAAGCCATTTTTTATGAGGCCCTCCCTGCCTTGTGCCAAGTTGATTCTTAGCTTTCCTTTCATTGCATTCAGTAGCGTATCTGCCTAGAGGGGCTGCTTGAGAGCAGGTCCTCTGCCTCATTTGTACCATTACTTTTTATAATACTGCTACCTAGTGTAGAACTGTGCTCATGGTCATTCTTGAGTGTAGATCGGATGAGGGGAGGTGGGTCAAAGACTGCCAGGGGATAGGGTGAGTGATGCGGCAGAAGTAAGGTTATGGACAGGTAAGAAATCCTCCTCAATTTGACTGCTCACCATGGGCAGGAAGAGGAGGATGTGAATGATCGAGAACTATGAGATAGGAATAGAGTAACCAAGAAAATGATGTTCTTGTTATTTAAAAATGGAGGTATATTTGGAGGGTGAGAGTGAGGGAAGGCCTGTCCGAAGTCCTGCCCCTGCCAGTCTTCTTATACTAAGCCTTTTTTTTTTTTTAACTTCTTTCAGGTACATATTTTATTTCCTCACTGGATTCATATTGATGAATGGTTCATTATGCATTCTTTTAACAGTGATTCATGCATGACTCATTGTGGTTTTCTAAGTAGCGGTTAAGACTGGGGAAATCACCACCTAAAATAAAAGCCAGGTTTACATCTGACCATGGGACCAGGTCTAATTCACAGCCTCTCCTCAGCGCAATTCTTGATGGATTCTGGGTTCTTCTGACTGCTTTTGTTTTTATATAGTTTTATGACATTGTAATTCTTTTAACATATTTGCTTTTATTTTACTTTTTTGTAATTTTATATAAAAGATATTATGTTAACTTTTTATATTGAGGATTTAAACCGGTTCATAGTGAGTGGTGTCTTGGGGGCAGCAGAGAAGGGGGCGAAGGCAGACCAGTTTTTTAGAAATTTGATTAAAATCAATTTTTAAGCTAATATGCTATAAATTAAAGCATATTAGTACTTAAACAAACATATAGTATTGTAAAGTGCAAGCTTTGTTGAAGGGCATTTTGTGAAGATGAACTTTTTCAGATTCCCAAGAGGAGAATTTTATCCCACTCTTGAGGAAGGTGCTTTTCTGCTGAATGTTTGTGAATTACTGCTTCAAGTGTGATATGTCTAAGAGAAGTATTCGGAGTCCTGTGGTTTCAGAAGGAGCTCAGGTGGCATAGTGTGTTATGTGTTGAGCTTCCTACCATGAGGTCAGCATTTCGAACCCACCAGCACTCTTGCTTGAGAAAGGTGAGGCTTTCTGTTCCCATAAGATGTTTGGCCCTAATGATTATTTCTGGAACCTTTGATCTTTCACTTCTATTTATTTCTTTGTTCATACTTTGGTATGTGTGTAGCCTACCGATTTGTGGAGTGGCTATGTATTATTGTGCTTCCTGGTAATAATATTCATTGCCAGTACCACATTTAAAATATACCAATTTTTTTTAACTCTGTGTCCACTTTCACATGCATATGAGGTGATTGAAAATAACGTGCCTTGGGTCAGTCATACCTTAGTCCTCAAAGAGACATCCTTGCTTTTCTTTCAGTCCTTTAAGGTGTCCTGTGAAGCAGATTTACAGCCTTGGAAACCCTATACAGAGTCACTATAAGTCAAAATGTACTGGATGGCAGGGGTTTGGTTTTGTTAAGGAGCTCTGGTGGCACTGTCAGGTAAGCATTGCACTGATTAACTGAAAATTAGTCGTTAAAACCCACCAGCTGCTCCAAGAGAGAAAGATGAAACCCTGGTTCCCTGAAGATTTACAACCCCAGAAGCCCTATATAGGGTCTCATTGAGTTCTAAATCCATTCAATGGCAGTAAGTGGATGGGCAACTAACTTTATATAACTTTTTCAAGAATTGTTCTATGCTGGCCAATCAAGGGTCAGTTGCACTTTTGTTGCATAAATGTAAGGAATGTGAACTGTGTACCAGACATATCCTTTTAATGCAAGAAGCACCAAAAGAGTAGGGAAAAAGTATGCCCAGTCACTGTACCAAAAAGAGCTCTTGAGGCTTCTGAGTTCCAAGGTAGAGTGCAGTGTGGCCACTGAAGACCGCCCTTCAGATGTCTCTCTAGTGCATACAACAAACCAAAGTGAAATTAGGCACGCGGATGCTACACAGGTTCCCCTGTTGTTGTTGTTTTAATTAAATGCTTTTATTGGGGGCTCTTACATCTTTTATCACAATCCATACAGTCCTCCAGTGTTTCACGCACATTTGCATATATACTGCCAACATTATTTTCAAAGCATTCTCTTCCCACTTGAGCCTGATATTAGCTCCCCATTTCTTCCCCCTCCGTCCCCTGCCCTCCCTCATGAACCCTTGATCAGTTATAGATTATTATTTTCATATCTTATATCATCCTCCGTCGTCCCTCACTCTGGTTTGACCTCAAGGACCCGGAGCATTATTTTTACTTAATCATAAGTGTGTGGATTGATAATTGATCTAGAATCATTTAAAATGAACGTTTCTTTATTAAGCGTATCATTGCTGTGAAAATACTAATATGTATTTTAATTAACGATAATAAGAATATGGTCAGGCTTATCATGATAACAGACTTACACTGGAAAAGGAACCATTGTCAAAATTTCTCTTCCAATACTCTGTCATAGGCCTTTATCAGTTACAATGACTGCTATAGGAGGTGCTTTGGATTTCCTTAAATCTGGAAGTATTCTGAGGTGAAGAGGCAAGTGGAAATTCTAGTTATTTCTTTATGTTAAGTATGAGCTATGGGCCTGATTCTTGAAAATAAAGGATAAAGAAATACTATATAAAATTTCTGGTTCTTATACTTTTTGTTTGAAAAACATATCAAGGAATGTTTAGACTAATGCTGAACAGCAATCAACTTGTTCCTATTTGTGTTCTAACCTCTGGTAAGCTGCTGGGTAATGCTGCAGCCCTTTAATACAGTTCCTCATGTTGTGGTGACCCCCAACCATCGGAAATGTGTTTTCTGATAGTCTTAGGCAACCCCGGTGAAAGGTTCGTTCAACCCTTAAAGGGGTCGTGACCCACAGGTCGAGAACCACTGATTTAAAGCCTCAAAAACCCTCTATAAGGTTGCTATGAGCAGAAATCCACTTGATGGCAGTGAGTAACATACATGGGGCTCTTTAAACTTCTCTCTGCAATTTTATCCTGATATTCTTCATTATTAGCTTTTTAAAAAATTCTTTTTTTTAAATCATTTTATTGGGGGCTTGTACAACTCCTATCACAATCCATGCATACATCCATTGTGTCAAGCACTTTTGCACATTTGTTTCCCTCATCATTCTCAAAACATTTGCTTTCTGCTCGAGCCCTTGGTATCAGATCCTCACTTTTCCCCTCCTTCCCCGCCCCCCCCCATTATGAACCCTTGATAATTTAGAAATTATTATTATTTGGTCATGTCTTATACCGTCCGACGTCACCCTTCTCCCACTTCTCCGCTGTCCGTCCCCCAGGGAGGAGGTTATATGTCGATCTCTGTAATCGGTTCCCCCTTTCTCCCTCACCTTCACTCCACCCTCCTGGTATCACTACTCTCACCACTGATCCTGAAGGGATCATCTGCCATGGATTCCTTGTGTTTCCAGTTCCTATCTGTACCAGTGTACATCCTTGGGTCCAGCTGGATT
>NW_022107431.1:49888191-49890836 GCF_000313985.2 Echinops telfairi | reverse complement strand
GGGTTTCTCTGTCCTGGATTCCCTGTGTTGCAGGCTCTTATCTGTAGCAGTGTGCATGCTTTGGTCTAATCCGATTTGTAAGGTAGAGTTGAGGTCCTCAGGGTGCAGTATAGCACTGATGAAACACACAACTTTCCTCTAGCTCTTTGGTGCTTGCTTTACCTCATTATTAGCTTTTGACATTTTTTTCCCCCTAGCTCAGTATTTTTAGCATAAAGAAAAAGAAGATATTGAAGATCCATAACTACACTGATATAAAAGGAGAAGTTTCCAAAACACATTTTGGTTATATGTTTTTATCATTTGATAGTAAGATATGATAAACTCAAACCAAACCCACTGTCAACAAGTCTCTCTTGACTCAGAGCGACCCTATATGACAGACTAGCACTGCCCTGTGGGTTTCTGAGACTGTAACTCTTTACACGAGTCGAAAGTCCCATTTTTCTTCTGGAAGAGTGGCTGGTGGTTTCGAACTGCTGACCTTGTGATAACCAAAGTGTAACCAACTCTGCCATCAGTGCTTCTCGAAAATATGGTAAAGACTTGGTTAAAACTTATTTTAAAAGTAAATTAGACATACAAATAGTTGTGTTTTGATTCTGTTTTAATAGAAGCAGCCATGTAGCTTGGTGTGTGTGTTATCCTTGTTATGACCTTGGGCAGGCTCGCCAACACAGACCCTCATTATAGTCAATATTGCATGTTGATAAACTAATCTCCATTTTCACTACACGGATTATCAATTATGCCTCTAATTATTTTTGTTCTATTATTTCCTGTTTAGTTGCCAGAGCTAGGTATCATGTTTGTTTATTATATAAAAGGGTTGATTGATTTAATACAACTATTAGTATATTTCTTTAGTTTGACAAAGTAAATTAATTATAGCAACAGAAGGTTTGGAAGAGGATACATTCTAGGTTTCTTAGAAGTAAAAATTAATCATTTTAATTTTGAAGTCTTAAATTTCCTTAATCTAATTGATTTTTGTAAGGAAAGTATTTTACTCTTCAATTTCAGATATGCCATTTCCCCCCGCAACCAGTAATGAGATCATGTTCCATGCAGGAATCGTTCCTTTGTTGGTTTTCTAAACTTGATAATATTAGCATACACTGAACAGATTTATTTATGAGAGGAAAAATGTCGCCCCTCCTTCCAAGAGAAAAGAATGATTATATTTATCAGTTATTTAGTTGTGTAGTATGGTGAACGTCAAGCATGCCCATGGCAGGGAGTTTGACTTTATTTCCATGAACATGTGCTTTGAAGCTATACAATAGAGGCATTCATCGTTCTTCTCATCTCTTTCTTCTTGTCAGCTGGTGTGTTCTTTCCTTGAAGTAACTCAATATATTTGAATTATGATTTCAGCAAACCATATTAGGACGCAATGACAGTATTATGACGTTAGCAATAAAAACAAACTGAAGAAATAAGATTGTTTTAAGAAAACAGCCTTCGGTAGTTTAAATTTCAAGGGCAAGATGCAGACTTCCATTTATAATGAGTCATTTTGAGGAAGGGGTTATTGACAGAATGCTTTTATTTTGATAGAAAAAAATAGTAATACACTTCATAAGTAACAAGATAGAGATTTTGTTTTTCAAAAAAGCACAATTCCTTTTTGGTGGATAAAAAAATTCTTTTAAGTTCAATGTAATTTATAGTTTCATGTTCATCTTCAGTATTGGTCTTTGGGAATTTACTTACCTTTGGGTGAGGACCATGATTTTTTGCTCCTACAAGCCCCAGTAGAGTATCTAGACAGACTGTTCCAGGAAACAGGGAGATTAGCTGTGATTTGACGCATTGTGAGTGACAAATGAGCTCAGGGACAATGGCAAATGAAGGAGAGATAACAGTTGAAGAATTGCAGAAGTTGTATTACAGTTAAGTGTGATAGCTCTGGATTATCTAAATTGAACATGATTTGTCCCGGCTGAGGCCAAAGATTTTTTGAGCTATTTTCAGTGGCATTATGTATAGTAAGCTTTTATTAGAAGCATGCTTAGCTATTAAGAGGCATAGTTTGGCAACATTTGTAGCATCTGGATCTCATCTAAATAGCATGTGTTTGACATTGTTAAAGATGCCTACTATCACTACAATTATGATGGTAGAATTTGCCATTTCCAATTAAGAGGTGGCTGTGTATGTATTCTCAGTAGATAAATATAGATGCTTAGGGTCTATATGCAAAGAAAGAATGGGTTATAAATTTTCTCGACTAGTGAACTACTATTTCCTTCTCTATACTTTAACAATGCTATCGTAATTTTAGGTAGAACATCTAAGTGAGGAATCCTATACTCCCTAAGCTTGTTAAATGGTCAAATATGTATAAAAATGTTTTTTAATTAAAACATTTTTTCTCACCTTTATGGATTTTAAAATGCTACTTTGACAAAATCCAGTTACATGCATGCCTTTTTAATTATCTTAAACATTTCCTGTTCATGTGCCAAAAGTTTTGTTATTTTCAAGCTATAAATATATATATTCATAATGTTATGCCTTTGATTACTTATATTTACAGTCAAGTAGATATATGATTGACTACTTGAGATTTTAAGTGTAGGAATATAATAATAATTTTTAAATTTTATTAATAGTAAGTTTTGAGAGATTAAAATTTTAAA
>NW_022107431.1:49867918-49878729 GCF_000313985.2 Echinops telfairi | reverse complement strand
TTATAAATTATCAAGGGTTCATGAGGGAGGGGGCAGAGGGGAAAGAGGGGGGAAACGAGAAGCTGATATTAAGGGCTCAAGTAGAAAGCAAATGTTTTGCGAATGATGATGGCAACAAATGTACAAATGTGCTTGACACATGCATGTATGTATCCATTGGATGTATGTGATAAGAGCTGTATGTTGTGATAAGAGTTGTATGAGCCCCTAATAAAACGATTAAAAAAAGAAAAAAAAATGCCATGGTTTGAGCAAGGTGCACCTTAGTGTCCTCAAAGTGACATCTTCTTCAATATTTTAAAGGCGTGCAGCAGAGTTACCCGATGTACTGTAGCATTTGATTTCTTGTCTGCTGCTTCTCTGAACTTTGATTGTGAATCCAAGTAAAAGGAAATCCTTGACAATTTCAAAGGTCATTTATCACAACAGTTTATCATGTTATCTATTGGTCTGATTGTGATAATTTGATTTTTTTTTTTACATTGAGTTGAAATCTGTACTAGAGCCTGTAGTCATTGATCTTCCTCAATAATGTTTTAAATCTTGGTTTTTAGCAAGCAAGGTTGTGTCATCTGCACATCACAGATTTGTTAATGATCCTTTCTCCAGTTCTTATGCTGACTGGTTCTTCCAGTAGACCAGCTTCTTGGACTGCTTGTTCAGCATGCAGATTGAGTAAGTGTGGTGAAAGGATACAACCCCGACACACAACCTATATTATATTAAACCACTCAGCATTCTCTTTTTCTGTGTGAACAACTGCCTCTAAGTTCATGTGCAGGTTCCTCAAGAACACAATGAAGTGCTCTGGAATTCCCATTCTTTATAGTTTGTCGTGATCTACACAGTCGGATGTCTTTTTTTTTCTTTTCTGGATGTCTTTTCATAGTCAATAAAATACGAACATCTTTCTGGTATTTTCTGTTTTTTGCCAAGGCCAATCTGTTGCCAGCGATGATAATCCTTTGTTTCCACCTTCTTTTCTGAATCTGGCTTGCATTTTTGGCAGCTCCTTGTTGATATAGTGCTGCAACCAGTTTTCAATTACCTCCAGCAAAATTTTACTTGCAAGTGATATTAACTGTAATTGTATTAATAATATTTAATACTTTTACATCACTTTTTTTTTTTTTTGCAATGGGCACAAATAAGGATCTCTTTCAGTCAGACTGCTAACCACAAGGTCGTTTAAAACTACCATCTACTCCTTGGGAGAAAGATGACGCTTTCCCTTGCCCTAGAGCTAACAGTCTCCGAAACCCATAGGGGCAGTTCTACTCTGTCTTTCAGGATTGCTATGAGTTTGAATTGACTCATATCATTGGCAGTGAATTTGGTTATTTGAAGTTTTGGTCAGTTTGCCATGTAACTGTCCTACAAGTTTATTGGAATTGACTAAACAAGGGTCTTCAGCATTGTTTTAGCTTGTTGAACCATTTCAATTGGTATTCTTACAGTTCCTAAAACCTTGTTTTCATTGATGTCTTCAGTGCAGCTTAGATTTCTTCCTGTAATGCCATTGGTTCTTGATCTTATGTTACCTCTTGAAATAGTTGCACATCATCCAATTCTTGTTGGTACAGTAACATTGTATTATCCCATCCTTTGATGTTTTCTGTGTCATTCAGAAATTTGCCATTAACTAACTCACTCACTGCCGTTTAGTTTCTCCTGACTCATTGAGACTCTGTAGTATAATCTCTCAACATTACAAGTAGAGCCTTGACATTTTCTTCAGTTTGCTGATCATCAGCATCTTCTTTTTTAACTCCAAGTCTCTGCCCATTTCCCTATAATACTTTACTTTGACTTTTCCACACACCCTTTGAAATTTTCTGTTCAGCTCTTCGTTTTTTTCATTTACTTTAGGGACTCAACTTCAAGAGACAATTGAACTCCCTTCATTTAATAATTA
This sequence comes from Echinops telfairi, assembly GCF_000313985.2. Lineage (NCBI taxonomy): Eukaryota > Metazoa > Chordata > Mammalia > Afrosoricida > Tenrecidae > Echinops > Echinops telfairi. The sequence continues at coordinate 49,876,814 of NW_022107431.1, read as the reverse complement.
AGCTATTGTAGAGGCAGTGTAACAGTGGGGTGCCTAAGAGCAGGTTAGGTGTTTCTTGTTGGGCTGCCTGGGTTGGAATCGTAACTCTGTCGACTAAATATAATCTGGCAGGTACGCCTGGCCATTAGGATATTTGGGGTCTTTAGTATAGGAACCATCTAATCAGAAAAATTGCCATTTATGAATGGAGCAGGTCCTGAATGCTCCTTATTATGTCTGAGAAGGCTATGGTGTGGGCATGGAGAGGTTTTGTGCAGGAGTTACTTAACAGCCACAGTTAAAGTGCTTTCATATTTTAACAAAAGACATCTGGTCAAGTGCATACTAACTCTCAGCCCTGTGTATGTTAGACAAGGATAAGAGATGATATTCTGAAATAAGATATCTGTGTGGGGCTGAAAATGACTTTATAACATTATGTATCACTCACTTGCATAGCCCCCCATCCCATCCGACAGTTATGTTCCCTGCTTTCTCCTGGCGTCCGTCCTTCTTGTTTCATTCACCTTGTCTTTCTCTTGTCTATAGCATCCTGTCTAATATTACTTGACAGCCATCTTTATTTAAAAGGTTAAAAGACCCATTGATGTCACACAATTTCTCATTACTCATTTATTCAGAAGCAGGGTTTATCAATGGCATCTTTGGAAAATAAAGAATAAAAACAATTTTAATTCTGCTGAAGGTGCTTTGTGGTGTTTAGATAGTTTGACAAAGAATTTACAGTGTGCCTATTCATTTCCCAATACTAGCTTTTTTGTTGTAATATTTTTTGGGGGGGTATTTTTCTATAATTAACTTAAATGTGTGAATATCTTTTTAAATTCTAGAAAATTCTTCTCCAAATGATGTAATTTAGACTAAATACCAATAATCTTTGGAATTAGTTACTTAACATTATTGTTGTTATATTGATGCATTTACTAATTTGTGAGATTATCTATGCTTTTGAAGTTTTAGTGTATTTCAAGTGATAAATGATAATCTGAAGTTTGATTTTAATTCCTTATGGGTTTCTGCTCCCACAAAGATTCACAGTCTTGGAAACTCACAGGTACAGGTCTACCCTGTACTATCGGGTTGCTTTAAGTTGGAACTGACTGAATAACCCAGTGGAGTTGGTTTAGGTTTGATTGCTAGTCTCACTCCATGGTTCCGTCTTTTATTGTACTCCTTCCTTAGGGAAAGGCTAATCGTTTAATTTCAGAAAGTTTGTAAAAGATAATAAGAAAGAGACCACATAAGTAGTATTCTAAAAAGTTAGGTTAGTGGTTTTATTGTCATCAATACATAACATTCTTTTTTAAAACAGTTATATTGGCACTTAGTTCACATATAGTACAATTCAATTTTATCAGAAAGAGTTGTACAACCATCACCACAATCAATTCTAGAGCATTTCCTTCTTCCTTGTATTCATTGTTATTTGTGTAATTTTTTAAAATTTCAGCAAAAATCTACCCAACAAAACATTCTCGATTCAGCGTCTACATGTATAATTCACTGCCATTGACTGTGCTCTTTGTGTTGTGCAACCATTTTTGATATTATTTTCTAAATTATTCTGCCACCATTAGCATAAACTCAGTGCCCCCCTAATCAAGAACCCTTCCTTATTTACCCATGGTAACCATTAGTCACGTTTGGTTTCTTTAAAAAAATTAATAAATAAAGCTCTTCATTCCAAAACAAGACCAGACTCAACTGTTTCCAATTGCGACTCAGTAGCACAACCTGGTAGGACAGAGTAGAACTGCCCCTGTGGATCTCCAGACTATACGACTTTATGGGAGGAGAACACCTCGTCTTTCTCGGGAACAGCAGTTGAGGATTCAAATGGCTGACTTTATATCGTTAGCAGCCCAACATGGAGTTCTTCATTAGACTTGTACATTTACATGCGAGCTACCTTGAAGTTGTTCAAACCCTAGTATATTCATGGTTGTGATTTTAGTCTTTTAAAAAATCAGAGGAAGTTCTAGATACTTCCTTTAGATAGTTTTAATTATACTAGTAAAAATAATAAACCATGAACATTTTTGTGCAGGTTTTGACTGAATCATCTCGTCAAAGTTATTCGCCTTCTGAATATCAGGATTTCAGTAAGTGGGAATCAGTGCTGAAAATCAAAGAAGGACTGCTAAGGCAGAAAGAAATTGTAATTGATCGGTGAGTGGATTTATTTTATTTACTAAATACTTCCAGAAATTCAGGTTCATTGTAAGATAGAGAACTCTGTTACTTGTAGATAGTATCGTTTGACAAAACAATCTCAGGGTCATTCTCGACTATCTAAGAGAATCCATAGAGGAAGATGAGAATTCAGAAATTAATATAACACCAAGAGGAGCCGGTTCAAAATGAAATAGAAAAAAGCAGTGAAAGTTAAAAAGAATCTAGGAGTAAGCCTATAAAGAGGGGTGTAGATTTTTATCCCCTGAAAAAAAAAAAGTAAAACATTGCAGACTAAATGTTGATTATAGATCTAAATCTTGACACGCGCCCGCCCGCCCGTGGATGTGTATTAGAAACCACAACAGCATAAATTTGATTTTTTAATAAATTTATTTATAAATTCATTACATTGTCAAGTTCATCCTAAATTTTATAATAAAGGCTCTGAATAACCAAGTGAGTTTTCAGGAAAAACAAGGCCTATAAGAATTTGTTTTACTAAATGTGAGAATCGGCCATAGAGCCACTTCAGTCAGATGAATGACTTTGAAATTAAAGTGAAAATCTTGCTCATAACTTACTTTCAGCCACTCATTTAATTTATGATAATAGGAGGGCGTGCCCCCCAAATGGTTCCCCCCCACCAAAGCTATATGTTTAATTTTTTTTTTTTACCAAACAACCTTATCAAATAATACTCTCTTCATTACACTTCATACTCTCCGTTACTCAATATATTTGTCAAATCTGCAATTCTGTTCTTGGAAACATTTTTCAAGCTCATCAGTTTGGCTGACTGACAGCACCTCCCCCGGTTTTTCACCTCTTCTAAGTCATCAAATCACTGTCTTTCATGTCCCTCTGCATTTGTGGAAACAAACAGAAGTCGCAAGGAGTGAGGTCATGGGAGTAAGGTGTGTGGGGCATGAGTGGCATGCTGATTTTTGCCAAAAACTGGAGCACTGAGATGGCTGCTTGAGCAGGTGCGTTGTCATGGTGGCAAAACCAATCCTCCGTCTGCCTCAAATCGGACCTTTTTTGTTGCACACTGTTATGCAATCTTTTCAGAACCTCTAAATAGAAAGCTTGACTAACAGTCTGACCTGGTGGAACGAATTCCAATTGTATTATAAGTCAACATTTTTGTCTGTTCGGGAAGTTGATGGACGTCCAGAAGGAAACGTCATCAATTGACATTTCACCATTTTTGAAATGAGAAAATGACTCGTACACTTGTTGTGTTCAATATCACAAGTTTCTGTGGCATTTTTCCTGAGCAGGAAACAAAATTTTACAGTTGCACGGCGCTCTCTTAAATTGACCATCACAAAAAAATGAGGTTCAAGAGAAAATGGCTTTCATGAAAAAATTCACTGACCAGAAAGAACCTTCCAGGCGACGCCACTGGGTGCACTAACTCAGAGCAAGCTGCTCCATACTCGCCTCGTAGGGGAATGTCCAGTGATCTGCCCAGCAGAGCTCTTTTCTTTTTATTTCTTTTGCGGGGTGTGTACCCTCTTGTATATATCCTCGTATATATTTGGAAATTGTTATATGTAAGAGTTATTTATACATTTGGAAATTGTTATATGTAAGAGTTATTTATACATGTATTCTCTCTCCAAAAATTTAGTAACAATATCATAATAAAATTATGAATGAGAGAGAGCCTTCAAGGGATAATAAGGACAAGTGAAGGTACTGTATATGCTTGAGTGTAAGCGGAGTTTTTCCAGCACATTTTTAATGCAGTTTCTGTGGTAAAATTAGGTGCCTTGGCTGATAATTCGGGTCAGCTTATACTGCAGTATATAGGTAAACAAATATGTTAGTATTTCTAAAATTTTTTTATCAAGTAATGTTATATGCTGCACACTACACAGAGTTCTGCCCAGATTCACTTTTACTTTAAAGCAAAAACAATGAAAAGAAATGACTGGAGCAAAATAAACTTGCTGACATGAAGTCGATTCCAACTCACAGTGACCATGAGGGTTTTTAAGATTGTGACTCTTTACATGAGTAGAAAGCCTCATCTTTCTCTAACAGAGTGGCTGTAGGTTTCAAACTGCTGACCCTGTGGTTAACAGCCTATTGAGTAATCTACTATACCACCAGGGCCTGGCTTATGAGTTATGCTGGCAATTACAAATTCAGGAGTTCTAGACTGCCATGTGCTCTGTGGGACAACGATGGGACTTTCTGTTCCTGCTGGGAAACCCCAAAAAGGATAGTTCGACCCTGTCCTGGGGGATCTCTATGAGTCAGAGACTCATATTTTGACAGCAGTGAGATTGGAGCAAAAAAGACCTTAATATAACTGAGCTTTATTAAACAACAAATGTTAAAGTTCATTTATAAGGAGATAAATTATTTCTTTATTCACTGCTTAATTGTTGACTGTCTAGCATGTGCCAGACATTTTTTTAATGGTGGGGACACAGCAGTAAACAAAGTCTTGCACTCATTGAAGTTATATAAAGGAGTTTTCAAAAAAGTTCATAGAAAAATGGGGTTAAATGGTAATGGAATTCTTCCATTAACTTTTTGAAGTCCCCTTGTATTTATATGGGTGAGATGGATAACAAACTAAACAAGCAAAAAAATAGTATATTGTGGAGATGTTGTAGGCTTAAAATTGCAGTTGGGCCTAGTGATCTTTATTTATTATTTTCCACTCCTAATGGTGAAATTCTCCAAAGATTCAGTTAGCATTGTGTTGATCTGAATTTGAATGAGTGAAAGTAAAGACTTTAAGGTAAAAATCTTCCAGAATGAAGATATAACATATATGCTAGATAATAATAATAATGCACAACATGATTTTGTTAAGATTCTAAGGAATGTTTTTTAACTGAAGACTCAATTATACATGATGTTAGCTCTGTTGTACAACCTAAATAAAATCTTCATGTATTCCACATATTTCATTGTACTATGGTTTCAGAAAGTCCCAGCTATTACTGTCTTGAGATTGGTACTACTGTTAGCTTACATCACATTATTAGAATACTGAAAAGTATGATTTTAACTATTATTGCAACAAATTTAAATAGCGATGATCAGAGAAGTATATTATTTATAATGTGGGTTCAACTTATGTTTTGCAGGCAGAAGCAGCAAATAAACCACCTACATGAGAGGATAAGAGATAATGAATTACGTGCACAACATGCCTTGTTAGGACATTATGTAAATCGTGAGGAGTCTTACATGGCTAGTTTGCAGGTAGGATTGCAGATGATTTTGCAATGATTATTTTAATAGTAAAGTATGTTTTAATGAGTGTAAGACTAGAATATTCCTAATTAAGTGTTTGGAGGTAATGTACCAGCCTGGATCATGTTTATATAATAGTTGGAAGTATCCAATCTACTGTCTTCCATCTGTCCAATTCACACTGAACAACTTCTATTGCTAGTTTCTAGTGTGTCCTTTTAGAGCAGTGGCTCTCAACCTTCCTAATGTCGCGACCCTTTAATATAGTGCCTCATGTTGTGGTGACCCCCAACCATCATAAATAGGTGTTTTCTGATGGTCTTAGGAAACCCCTATGAAAGGGTCGTTCGACACCCCCCCCCAAAGGGGTTGTGACCCACAGGTTGAGAACCGCTGATTTAGAGCTTATACATAGCTCAAGCAAATATAAATATACAAGAGGGTTTGAAGTCTTTTCATATTTTGTCCTCCACAAAAAATCTGCATATACTTCATCGTATACCTGTTTTCCTTTTATCGTGTATAAAAGTATATAGTATATATAGAATATTATTTCTATATCATTACCTAAGTAGAATATATTTTTTAAAGATTCTTTTTTATTTGCTTTCATGGCTTCATGGTATTGCATAATATGAAGACTGTCAAAATTTGGCTTGTTTACAGTTTGGACAAAGTACATAATGCTCTAAAGAATAACATTTTATAAATTGTTTAGCTCCCGTGAAAGCATTTTCTTTGAGTAAAATACTAATGAAGATCAAGGATTGTAGCCTTCAATGGATTATGATTCAATGTGAGGAAGATCAAAATCCTCACAACTAGACCAACAGATAACATCGTGATCAATGGAGAAAAAGATTTTGTCAAGGAATTTTCTTTCTTGGGTTCATAATCAGTGCTCATGGAAGTGACAGTCAAGAGATGAAAAGATGTGTTGCATTAGGTAAATCCTGGTGCATAAGACCTTTTTAAAGTGTTGAAAAGCAAGGATGCTACTTTGAGGTCTAAAGTGCGTCTGACCCAAGCCATGGTATTTTCAGTCGCCTCATCTGCATGTGGAAGTTGGTCATTGAATAAGGAAGACTGGAGAAGAATTGAAGCATTTGGATTGTGCTGGCGAAGGGTAGTGAACGTGCCATGGACTGACTGCTGAAAGGACAAATCAGTATGTCCTGGAAGAAGACTTTGTTACATACTTTGGAAGTAGGAGAGAAAAGTCCTTGGAGAAGGACGTGATTCTTGGTAAAGAGGAGGGTCAGTGAAATCGAGGAGGACCCTCAGTGAGGTGAATTGACACAGTGCTTGCAGCAGTCGCCTCAGGCAGAGGAAGCACAGAGTATGGGGGACCAGGCAGGGGTTACTTCTGCTCTGCTAGGGTCTCTATGGTTGGGATTGACGCCATGGCACCAGATAACGGATTAAAAGCACAGAATTATTACCTGAGTTTTCCATTTTTACTCATATTGTTAAGTAAAATGCAGCTTCCTTTTATGTACTAATTGAATTGAAATAATAGGATTTTCCCATGAACTGCCTGAAACCCCTTCTGATTTGACAAGATGACTAAAATTGCAAATTTATCTGACATTTCTGTGAATTTAACCTACAGAAATACTTGCACATGAGGAAAACAATTTATAAAATGTTACTTTTCAGAGCATTATATTTAATTATCTCAGAGAACTTGTTCGAGTATTTCGCTCCTAGTAATCTCTTCTGCTCCCCTCCCCTCCCTTCCCTCCTCCCCCTCCCCACTCCTCTTCCCTCCTCTCCCCTTCCCTCTCCTTCCCTCCCCCCCACCTCCCCTTCAACTCCCAGCCCAGCTAACAGAGTGTGCTGTCAAAATTTTGGAAATTGTATCCTCCCAGCACTTTTACTTGTGTGTGGAGAGTAAAGACTTATCTCCATGTAATATATAATTCTAAAACATAATTCTCTTAGGAGTGGTGCTGAGATGCTCTTTGTAAGTTTGAGATTTATTTGCGTTTTTCATTCTGTGAATTGTATTTTCATACCCATTAATTATTGTTTCTATAATATTTTGATGCTTTTTGTCTTTTAAAATTTTTATTGTATTTTTTAATTTATTGTATTATTTTATGTATTATATTTTAATACCTATTAATTATTGTTTCTCTAATGTTTTGATGTTGTTTATTTATTGTTCACTGATTTTGCTCACCAGTACAAATATCAAACTTACCTAAGAGATGTTGAACATAGAGATTCCAGCCTGCTTTTTATATTTTAGTTACAAATAGATAAAAATACCTTATTAACATTATTCTATCCATAAATTCATATAACATGATAGTAAGGCTCCATAGAACAAAGATTAATAGTGTCGGGCTGTTGAATGTTTTATTTTTATGCTATAGAAATAGTGTAATTTGCTTTGACAAGATTCTTAGCTGAATCATTCATGTGCTCCTTGTAACTTTGTGTCGTTCGGATAAGGTTTTACTTCAATTATGCAGTGATTATTCTATTACCAAAGCATGTAAACCTTCATATGCACCTGAGCGCTCAGGTAAACGATCTTTTATATAAGAACACACCAGTAAGAGGACTCTACAAGTCAGTCTTCAAAGACACAATGAAAGTATCTGGTAGAAGCACACCAGCCTGTGTGATCATGAGGTGTCGATGGGATCAGGTACCGGGCATCAAAGACCCAGAACAAAATAATCATACCCAAGGTGAATTGGGGGTGGGGTAGGAGGGGACATGGAGTGGAGACCCAATGCCCATCTGTAGACAATTGGACATCTCCCTACAGAGAGGTCACAGGGAAGAGATGAGCCAGTCAGGGTGCAGTATAGCGTTGATGAAACACAATTTTCCTCTAGTTCTTTGGTGCTTCCTTCCCCCCACTATCATGACCTTAATTCTACCTTACAAATTGAATTAGACCAGAACATGCACATGGCTACAGATAAGAGCCCACAACACAGGGAATCCAGGTAGCTAGCCCCCCCGCCCCCCCAACAATGAGACTAGAGCTATCAGGAGGAGGATTAGGGGAGGGTGGGGGGAGAGAGGGGGAAGTGATCACAAGGATCAACCTAGAACCCCCTCTCAGGGGGATGAACAATGGAAAAATGGGTGAGGGTCATGATGGACGGTGTAAAATATGAAAACAATAATCTATAACTTAGCAAGGGTTCATGAGGGAGGGTGGACGGGATGGGGAGGGGGAAGAAATGGGGAGCTGATATCAGGGGTTCAAGTGGGAAGAGAATGCTTTGAAAATTATGATGGTAGCATATGTGCAAAAGTATCTGGTAGAACCTGGAAAATGAGACTAAATTGGGGTTCAAGCAGTTCTTACCATAATTCACACATATGTCCATTGTGTCAAGCACATTTGTGCATTTGTTGCCATTGTCATTCTCAAAACATTTTCTTTCCGCTTGAGCCTTTGGTGTCAGCTCATTTTTTCCCCTCCCTCTATCCCCCACCCTTCCTCCCTCCCTCCCTCCCTCCCTCCCTCCCTCAT
>NW_022107431.1:49865306-49866736 GCF_000313985.2 Echinops telfairi | reverse complement strand
ATTTTCAGATGAGCCTGTTCATCAAATAATTAGTATAGATCTACAGCACCAAATATAGGGTCATTTTGAGTTGGAACCAGTTTGATCGCCATGGGCTTGATTGCTTTGTTGTTGTTTTACCATGTTAAATGCTGAGGCCACACTTTTTTTGTCTTCATGAATCTCAGAAGTTCTGGTGGGATAAAATTTGGATAAACACACTTATTCAGTCCTGTGAGTTTTATGTGTGCTCACTGGGTTATGATACTGCTTGGGTTTTAGGAATATAATGTGAATGAGGTTGGTTCTGTCTTTAACTAGCAGTCTAATTGGGAACACAGGTAAACAGCACACAACTGTAAGTATGTTGGAAGTGTCCATCAATGAAATGCCATGAGAGCCCCTACTTGAGAATCAGTGAGCCCAGTCTTTTGGAGGCCACAATAGGTGGCTTAGAGGAAATGAAACCTCTCCGAACCAGATGAGTTAAAGGGGTAGATGAGTAGTGCGTATTTCAGGCATAATGTTGAGTCTAAAGAAGCTCAAAGCCAAGGCAAGAGAGAAGGCATGTGGAAAACTACTGATTCCTGTATGTGTATGAAGTGTAAAATAGAGAAAAGTTAGTGGTAGAAGAAATGCGAGTGTAGAGAAGGTAAGTAGGGGCCCAGGGGCTTTAAGGCCTGAGGAAGAGCCATTCGCTTCAAGTTTATTTAGGACAGTTCTGGTTTAGTAATGTACTTATTAATACCGTATTTCAAGGGGCTTCAAAGAGTTTGTGGTAAAATGGAAAAGCAAGGGATTTTTTAATAAGCTTAAAAAAAAGATTCAATTGGTTTTTAACATCTTATTTTGAATTGGGTGAAAGTTTACAGATGGGTTTTCCATTCAACAATCCATCCATGTAGTAGCCTGTGTTTTGCCAGTTGAGTTTGACATTCCTTGAGACTATGGCCCTGAGCTCCCAGGCCCCATGGACTGATTCCCTCAAAAATGTTTTGTATGTCCATGAACTTCCATAATTTTTTTCTTTATTTGTTTGGACACATTCATGGATATATTGTCAGCAAAGGTAAATGCTCATGTACCAATATCCCCTGTCAAATCTGTGTATACTTATGGGTATACTCTCCTTCCCACACCTATCAGCCTGCCTGCCTATCCATGGATCTACTTATAGAGCACTGTTATTGCAAGATTCCTATATGATCTTTAGAAGCCCCTTTCCCACCATGTATTTAACTTTATATACATAAACATATATAATAAATAATATCTGTAGTGGCATAAAGGAAGGGTTCCATCTCTTTCAAAATGCAAGGGCCTAATAGGACAGTAGCAGCCAGATTGTGAAAGGAATTGTGACTAATGTAGAAAGGAAAGAGGAAAAAAGGTATCTCTGAATTCTATAGGGTTCAGCAGAAAGGAAGACGTGAGAGTTCTTTTTTTTTTTT
>NW_022107431.1:49827558-49863622 GCF_000313985.2 Echinops telfairi | reverse complement strand
GTTTTTTACTTCAAAATAAGATATGTGCAGTGTGCGTAGGAATTTGTTCATAGTTTTTTTTTTAAACTATAGTCTGGCCCTCCAACGAGTCTGAGGGACAGTGAACTGGCCCCCTGTTTAAAAAGTTTGAGGACCCCTGCATTAGAGAGATGCAAACCAAAAGCATAATGAGGAACCAGTTCACTCCCATGAGAATGACTGAGATTAAAAACATAATTAAAAATTGAAAAAAGGTTGTTGAGGATGTGGGAGAATTGAAACCCATGTCCATTGCTGTGGAAATGAAAACACGGTGCAGCTCGTGTGACAAACGATGGTTCCTCAAAACTCTGGAACTAGAACTACCATTATGACTCAGCAATTGTACTCCTGGGTCGGTACCCTCAGGTCTGAAAGCAGCGACCCAAACAGATGGAGGTATCCCAGTGTTTCACTAAATATTCACCAGCAGCAGAAGAAACAAAACGGACTGCCATGGAGTTGATTTTAACTCATAGCAACCCTATAGGACAGGATTTCCAAGACTGAACTTTTCACAGGAGTAGAACCTGCTGACCTTGAGGTTAGCAGCCCATTGTGGAACCTACGATGCCCCCCAGGCTCCCAGTGTCAGGAAAAGGAGGAGGACATGGAGTGTGTGACTACTTGGCTCCATGAGCAAGGGCCTCCTTTGCCATAGATTAGAAGATCAAATTGCCATGAGTATAAAAAGGTTTCTTTGATAGCACAATAAAGACTGACTTAAGGGTATGTGGTATTAGAGGCAGGGAAGTCAGGCCTTCTCAATACTCCAAATTAAATGAGCATTTCATTGAAAACAATAGTGTTTGGTGTGAAGGGATGAGAAAAAGTGGGCTAGGCGTGGTCACTTGTTAACATGAAGGAAAATGCTTGCCTAGTTTTGGATGGGGAAAACTGATTGTTTTATAGTATCACTGACCAGAATGGAGGGACCACCCCCCCCTCCCCCATCAGGAACAGGTTGGAGAGAAGAAAAATATCGAGCGTGGTTGACGGGTTGTACGTGCATTTGGGTGGGAGGTAAAGAATGAGGCTGATGTCTGGGGGAGCAGGCCTGGACTGTGGGTGGAGATTTGAGAGTCATCAGGGAACAGCATGTAAGAGAAGTAAGTGGAAAAATACAACTGGTGAAACAGCACAGCAATCGGCATAGAAATGAAGAGAAAGACTTTCTTCAAAGAGAGGGAACGACCATTTCCTGTCATTCAGAGAAGATAACTAAAGGCTGAAAAGATCCTGTTGAAAATAGAAATTAAACCTCTGTCTTTCAACTTTTCTCTCTGATTAATTTGATCTATAGCTTCAGCTCCATTTTGTTTTTCTACAAAACACGTGTCTGTAGTGAATTCTCCTGTAACTCGTAAGCAGGGGACCTGGCATTGATACCAGTATTGGTCTGCCTATTGTTAAAGCCCGTTTTCTTAGCTCTGCCCCTCACTTTCAGATTTTTTTCTCTGAGTTCAAGACAAATTGTTGAATCTCACCCATTTCCCCCGCTTTCCAACAGCCACAATACGAGAACACTTCACTTCAGGGGCCATTTTCAGAACCATCAGTATCTAATTCCCAGCAGGAAGAACTTGAACAAAAGCTAGCCTCGGCTGAGAAAGAAGTTTTACAGCTCAATGAGTTTCTCAAACAGAGACTAACCCAATCTACTGAGGAGAAGAAGAAACTGGAGGAGAAGGTAGGCATTTTAATAAAGTTTTATGAGATCAGCATTTCTTCACCAAATAATTTGTCATCTACATTATCACCAAGTTTTACATTTATGTGGAAGTAATTAGTTTTGTGGAAACTTAAAAAAAATACTGATGCTATCAGCATGAATATTATCTCATTCTAACTAATAATGGAGTCTTTTTAAGTCAGTTGCTTCCAGCTGCCCTGTGTAGTTGATGGGTTATCAAAGGCTGTCCTTGTCCCGCTTTCTTTGTCATGTTAAACATGTTGTTGTTAAGTCAATTCCAATTCACAACAAAACATTCTCTGGTCCTGTATCATCTTTAAGATTATTTGAGCCCATAGTTGTAGCCACTGTGTCAAATCAATCTCGTTGAAGATTTCCCTCCCTTTGACTCTCAACCAAGCCTCATACCCACATCCAGGGACTGGTCCAAACTCCAAAGTACGTGAGACTAGGTTTTGCCATCTGGCTTCTAAGGAGATTTTAGCTGTCCTTCTCCCAACACATACTCATTCATTCTACTGGCAGTCTATGGTATACTCAGTATTCTTCACCAACTTAGAACTCTATTCAAAGACAGCAGTTTTTCTTCCTTATTTGTAGTCCAGCTTTCAGATACGATGGCTTGGGTCAGGGTTACAGACCTTAGTCCTCAAAGTGATATTTTTGCACTTTAAAGAGGTCTTGTGCAGCATATTTGCCCAATGAAATATGTCTCCTGATTTCTTTGACCACTGCTTCCATAGGCATTGATAGCATATCCAAGTAAAATGAAATTCTTGATAACTTCAGAATTTTTCCCATTTATCATGATGTTACTTATTGGTCCAATTGTGAGGGTTTTTGTTCTCTGACGTTGAAATGTAGTCCATACTAAAAGCTGTAGTCTTTTAACTTCATTGGGTAGTGTTGTTCCAAGTACTTTTCCTTCAGAAAGTAAGGCTGTACCATCTGCAGTACAGTGAGATCTGTATGAGTATCTCTTCAGTCTGTTGCTGTATTCTTCTATAGCCCAGCTTCTTGTATTATTACATAGCATACAGATTGAATAAGTAGAGGAAAAGGACATGATCTTGACCCACACCTTTCGTGATTTTAAATCACACAGTATCCTTTGGTTCTATTAGAATGGATGCCTTTTAATCTATCAACAGCATCTGTATGAGCACTGTTACGTGTTCTGGAATTCCCATTCTCCTCAGTATTATTCATACTTTGTTATGATACACATAGTCAAATAGCTTTGTGTAATTGTCAATTAAACACAAACATCTTTCTGGTATTCTCTGCTTTCTGGCAAGATCCATTTAACATCAGCAGTTATATCCCTTGTTCCACCTCCTCTTTTGAATCTGGCTTGAATCTCTCCCATTTCTATGTGAATGTACTGCTGCAACTATTTTTTAAATGCTATTCAGCAAACTTTTACTGCTGTGTGATATCGTTCAATAATTTTATCATTCTGTTGGGTCACCTTTCAGTGGAATGGAGCAAAATGTGGATCACTTCAAGTTAGTTGGCTAGGTAGCTGTCTTTCAAGTTTCTTGGCGTAGACACCTGGGTACTTCTAGTATTAAGTATATTTTGTGAAACATCTCAATTGGTAGATATTCAATTCCTAGAGCCTTGTTTTCACTAATGCCTTCAGTTTAGCTTGGACTGATTCCTTCTATACCATTGTTTCTTGATCATATGGTACTTCTTGAAATGGTGGAACATTGACAGTTTTTTGTATTTTTTTGTATTATAACACTGTATTTCTATCTTGGATATTTCAAGCATTCCATTTCATTTTTACAATTTCCAATTTTCCTAGATTCAAAATATGTTGAGCATGAAGAGTTAGTAAGTAATGAAACTGGTCTTTGCTGAGCAGAAAACTTGAAGTTGCTTATAGGGAAAATTCTGATTGCTTATACCAGGGGCACCCAAAGAAACCCAGCAAAAAGCTCTGCTGGCTAGATCTTTTGTACTATGCATTTTCTTGCTAGGCGAGCATCCAGCAACTTGCTCGGAGGTAGTGCACCCAGTGGTGTCGACTGGGAAAGTTCTCTTTGGTCACAGTGAATTTTTGCATAAAAGTAGTTTCACTTGAACCTTGTGTTTGTGATGGCCAATTTAAGAGAACAGTGTGTAGCTGTGAAATTTTGTTTCCTGCTCTGGAAAAATGCTGCAGAAACTTGTGATGTTGAACACAGCTTACAAGGACAGCACTATGGGGAAAAACTCCAGTGTACAAGTGGTTTTCTCTTGTCAAAAAGGTGAAATGTCAATTGATGACAAACCTCGACAAACCTCGTTCTGGACATCTGTCACTTCCCGAATGTACAAAAATTTTGACAAAATGTGTGCACTTATAATTGAAGACTGATGACGGACCATTGAAGAGAGGGGGAAGTTATCTGGACTATCTTGGAGCTTGTTTCAGTGAATTTTAACAGAAAATTTGGGAATTGAGAAGGGTTAGGATCACTGCAAAATTTGTGTCTCGGGTTCTGACTGACCAGAAAAAAGAGTGTTGACTTTTAGAAATATGCCATCCTTTGAAAGAACAGCTCCGAAGCGACCCAGACTTTTTCCCAAGGTCATTACTGGTGACAAGACATGGTGCTATTCTTATGACCCCGAAAGCAAACCAATCAAGCCAGTGGAAGATGCCATTGCACCTTCCCCTAAAAAAGCTCATCAAGTGAAATTAAAGATCAATATGATGCTCATTTTTTTGTTTTGGATGTGAGGGGATAGTGCATTGGAGTGTCTTCCACCAGGTCAGACTGTTAACCAAGCTTTCTATTTAGAGGGTCTGAAAAGATTGTGTAACAGTGTGTGACAAAAAAGGCCTGATTTGTGGCAGACTGGGGACTGGTTTTGCCACCATGACAAGGTACCTGCTCATGCAGCCATCTCAGTGAGCTAGTTTGGCAAAAAACACATGTCTCTCTTACCCCACACACCTGACCTCACTCCATGCGACTTCTTTTTGTTTCTGAGAATGAAGAGGGACATGAAAGGACAGCTATTTGATGATGTAGAAGAGATGAAAAAAAAAAACAAACCCCAAATCAAATGAGGGAGGTACTGTCAGCCATCCAAACAGATGAGTTTGAAAAATGTTTCCAAGAATAGAATTGCATATTTGACAAATATATCAAGTATGAGGAAGATTTTGAAAGTGATAAGATAATTTTGTAAAAAATTAAAAAACAGCTTTGAAAAAATAAGTTAGGTTTTTTGGGAACCCCCTCTTAAATAGCTGAAATCTAAATATACTCACATCACACACACACACACCTATTTTCTGCCCTTGACAGGATGCAAAAATTACTATTTTACTCTTGCTTAGTTTCGTGGGAAATAGTTGAGTGTTTTCTCGTGACATGTTGACATATTTCCACCTGACACAGGTAGGAGCCATGCTCATCCTAATTTACTGGAGAATAAGTGTGGCACCAATTCCTGGGCTGCTAATTACTGGCAGACTGGATTTAGACTTATCGTGATCTACCTAGTGTATTGTTTGAATAATTAAGTCTTCTACTCAAACGATGTTAGAGGAGCAGGTCTCCATGATTTTTACAGCAGGTTTGGAGATATTAATTGAGACACAGTTGATAAATCTTCACGTGAGTGTGTACGAATTGTGTGATTTGAAATTTTTATCTTCCAAAAGAGACAAAGAACTTCCATATCCCATCTTTGTCAGATGTGTGGTTCTGCCTATTGCTCATGCTTTGTACAGTTCCATGGTTCAGAGAAAGTACTCGGGAAATACTTGCTTGTGTCAGACAGACTTTGGAGGACTGAAAGAGTTCCCTCACCCTGGGGGTTTTAATTAAGAGAGTATGGTAAACATTTTTAACAGATTTTACTAATGCATCTACTGCTTAATAAAATCAATTTATACCCCTTTTACCTATTTGACAACTCCTGCTTTGATGTCTCATAGGTTATTTCAAACTTCATGTTTAAAATGCCATTCTTAAGCTACCTTCTGATTGCCCCTCACAAGTCTGAATGAAACAGGCCCACCCCACCCCCAGTATTCATTGCTGCTGATTCAGTTCCACAAGCTAGAAAGTTAATTATGTTAGGAAAGCCCTTGTCGAAGATAGAGAATCTATTACCAAAGTTTTTAAATTTCTTCTTAATATCTGAATCCACTCTTGCTCTGTCTGCTGCCCCCATTCTTTACGTGTTATATACAGTAAAATATACACATCTCAGGTGTCTTATCACTGTGAAGTAACTGTCACCCCAAGTGGGACACAGAACCTTCCCATCACTCTGGACAGTTCTCTTTCTTTTCCAAGATCACATTTTAAAAAGTTCTCGGTAAGCTCTGTGAAGACTAGGACTGTATTTGCATGTCTCATTATAATATATGCAATAGCACCAGCCATGGTGTCTTGAGTATTGTTTAATTAATTAGTGAGTGAATTCGTTTACGTGATTCTTGCTATGAGGGAAGAAAGGAGAGCAAGTCAGTTCCAAGGAAAAGATGTCCGCGGAGGCCCGTGCTGGATGGCAGCTCCTAATTGAGATAGGGAGAGGTTGCTAACAAGTGCCGGGCTGGACAATCCAGTACTGAATTCTTAAGGCTGGTAAACAAAAGTTGTGTGACACCACAAGCTGGGTGACATAACAACAGACATTTATTGTCTCATAGTTTTGTATGTGGGACTCCAGAATCGGAGTGTCTGTCATAGTGATTGCTTCTGTGGCCCCAGGGACAAATCTGATCCACGTGGCCTCACTTCTGGCACCTCCAGGTCTTTGTTGGCTTGCAGCTACAGCATCACACGCCTCTGCTTTTGTCTTCCTGTCTTTCCTAAGGACGTCAGTCAGAGGGAATCAGCAGCTCTCAAACCCATCTGTGAATGAAATAGGAATGGAAAGGTACTTGACAAGGGGTGAATGTAGAGGGTGCAGTTGAGATCAGAGGGCTGCAGGCACGCGTGAGAAAGGATGGCATTATTTCCTTGTGTGTGCCTGCCACCATCCAGACAGGACAAGAGCATTTAATACCATCGTAAGAATAATAAAGCAGTTAGTTTCCCTATGCTGAGCTCTTTTTTCATAAGACTCAGACACCATGTTAATGTGCATTAAATGTCCTCATCAAATCATACTTTATAGAGAAACCCTATGAAATATAGATCATAGCCCCATTTTAAGAGGGGGTAACTGAGCCTCAGAGGGAAGTTGAGTAACTTGAAATTGTAATTCTATTATAGAGGAAAGAATGTTTCACTGAACTATTTTATTATAAAGATAAAAAAGTTTGTAAACCTTTCCTAATATAGGACCTTCCTGCTGCTTTTTAGGAATGATCTCAGTAATAATTCCTGAAAGAAAAAAAAAAGCAGAAAACTTAACCATCAGTAAGGATATATAAATACACGTGGAAGATTTCGGGGCTCATACATTTATTGCCATCATCATTCTCAAAACATTTGCTTTCGACTTGAGCCCTTAATATCAGTTCATTTCCCCCCTCCCTCATGAACCCTTTGTAATTCATACACTGTCCGACGTTTCCCTTCACCCACTTTTCTGTTGTCCATCCCTTTCTACTCCACCTTCCATCCACCCTCTAGGTATTGCCACTCTTACCACTGGTCCTGAAGGGGTCATCTGTCCTGGATTCCCAGTTCCTATCTGTACCAATGTACATCCTCTGGTCTAGCCAGATTTGTAAGGTAGAATTGGGATCATGATAGTGCGGGGAGAAAGCATTTAAGAACTAGAGGAAAGTTGTGTTTCATTGTTGCTAACCTGCACCCTGATTGGCTCGTCTTCTCCCAGCAACCCTTCAGTAAGGGTGTGTCCAGTTGCCTACAGATGGGCTTTGGGTCTGCACTCACCCACTTTTACAATGATATGATTTTTTATTCTTTGATGCCTGATTCCTTGGACAGCTCATGGTCACACAGGCTGGCGTGCTTCTTCCATGTGGGTTTTGTTGCCTCTAAACTAGATGGCCACTTGTTTATCTTTTAAACCTTTAAGACCCCAGCTGCTGTATCTTTTGATAGCTGGGCACCATCAGCTTCATTCACATGTGGACGATTCTTAGTGATGCCTCATTTGTAGATAATTATTGGAGTTCAGATGTCTGTGAATCTGAAACAATAGAAAAATTGAAAATTGGAAGAGGTGGGGGGGAAAGCTCATAAGTTTGCAGGATTGAAAATTCCAAGCCACAGGGATATGTGATCAGCAAACATCTGGTATCCGATACGAGAGTGCCGACAGAGATTTATGATAAGGGGAACAAGTTGACATGACAGCAAGAAAACAGTCAACTACAAGAAAACTAGGACAGATACCTTTTTGTTTTAGAGATAGTATGCTTAACTTATTCCAGTAGCTGCTTTTTAAGAACATTATTTTGTTACATTTTAACAATTCGGAATTAGGGAGCATTTTGCAAAACTAGGCTGGGTAGTTATATTTACTTCTGTAACATTTGCTAAGCCATCACAGGCGTGGTTGATGAGGACTCCAGGAACAGCTAGTTCCTAGGCAACTGAGTGGGTGAGGAGCCCAGTATAAGGGCTTGTTATTGTATACCATTAAGTCAATTCCCAGCCACAGTGACCTTACATGACTGAGCACATCTGCCCCATCGGGTTTCCTAGACTGTCATCCTTTCAGGAAAGATTCCCAGACCCAACTCCTAATGGAAATGCCAGCAATTTAAACTCTCCAATTGCTTTGCAGGAAAAAGGACCCCATAGGGACTAGTCTGAAAGAATCCAAAGAGCGTTGACTTTCAGTCCATCAGAGTTTAAATCTATCGATATAGATTTCAGTAACATCACTAAAGGCCCTTGGACTTCATATTTTAAAAGGGAATGAATGCTGTTAAATGTTCTTTGAGGTCATTCCCAAACTCAAACCATTGCTATCCAGTCTTTATTACTCATTGCGACCCTAAGCAGAGTAGTATTGCTCCCTAGGGCTTCTGCAGCCGTCAGTCTTTATGGAAGCACACAGCTTCGTTTTTCTCCTATGGAGTGGCTAGTGGGTTTGAACCATAGGCCTTTGGGTTAACATCCCAGCACTTAACCCACTGCCACACCAGGGTTGGTTGGGGGTTTTATCTACTCCCATCTGTTATGTTATGGCGCACCAGTATAACTCATCTAGTCTAAGAAAGACCAATAATGATAGAATTTTCTTCCTCTTTTACCAGAAAAGGTAGTAAACAGAATCAAAACCAAGGTGTTGCATTGGTTAAGCCCTCAGCTACAATCCAAAAAGTTAACATTTAAAACTCTTGAGCCTCTCCATAGGGGAAGGATGTATCCATCTGCTTCCATAAAGATCACAGCCTTGGATTCCCTATGGAGCAGTGCCACTGTGTATACTTAAAGGGTCACTGTGAGTCAGAATTGACTCAATAGCAATGATGGGTTGTGTTTGTTTGTTTGTTTTTAAATGTATCCTGACTTGGAAGAAAGGCCAGACATTCTGCTTCCAAAAGTCATCCATTTAAAACTCTATGGAAGATAGTTCTGCATACAGGCTTGCCATGAGCCAGAGTCAACTCCACAATAACTGGTATTACTGATTTATTAATGTTGATGATAGATAAATTATTGATGCTATTGATGGAATGAGTAGAGGAAATGAGATACAATTCATTTTCTCAATTGAAGTTGTTGTAATAAATGTTTTTATGCCTGAAAGAAATTAAGCAAAGTATGAAAAGAAAGGATATTGTAGACAAGTGTTAGCTTTAATACAATTAATCACCAGCAAAATAAGTGGTAGTATTAGTAAAAATACTTTAGAAAGCGCACTGACTGTTTGGGATATTGGTAATATGAGTCTGAAGCTAGCTACCTACCTTTTAGGCAGCCTTTCATGTACAGCAGGAGTCCTGGTGGTGCCATGGTTAAGGGCTGGACATTTGAACCCATCAGCCACTCCATAAGAGAAAGGTGTCTACATCTACAAAAAGTGAAAAACAAGAAAGCAAACTGCCTCTGGAGTTTATTACAAGTCCCAGCCACAGAGGACAGAGTAAAAGTAACCTGGAGGGTTTCCAAGGCTCTAGATCTTTACGGAATCCGACTGCACATCTTTCTCCCCTGGAGAGACTGGTGGGCTCCAACCACAACCCTAACCACTGCAGGATTCCGTAAGAAATACAGCCTTAGAATCCCAATGGGGAAGTTCTACTTTGTCCTATAGAGTTGCTATGCATTTGTTTTAAACTTCTTAAGGAGTCTAAAACAAAATCCATATTGTTTTTAATTGCTATTAAGTTTAAATAAAAAAATTAATAAATAGGCCACATGTCAGGTGATAACCTACCCGGTGTCATTTAGTGGAGTCCAACTCCGAGCAGCACTGGGTAAGGTTTCTGAGCCTTTGCAGCTGTGCACAGCAGATAGCGGCACCTTTCTCTCGAAGAACGACTGTGGTTCTGCCATGTCGACCGTGGTGTTAGCTCACCCCTAACTCACAGTGCCACCATTCCCTCACCTCCATCAAGTCGATTCTCATGCACAGCAACCCGATATAGGTTTTCTGAGGCTGTTAGTCTTCATGGCACCCAACAGCAATTTCTTCTCCCATGGAGCGGCTACCGGGTTTGAAACGTATGGACCTTGGACTTAGTAGGCCAATGCTTACCTGGCAGCACCACCAAGGCCCCTTCAGTGCCGTTATTGGGCATTACAAACAACAACAGCAGCAGCTAATACACAGGGATTTACTAGGACCATGTGTAGTAAATGTTCTGTGTTGTTAGGTGCCACCGAGTCAGTGCCTACTCATTGTGACCTTGTGTACAATAGCCATCTTCACAGTTGTTCTGTTTGAGCCCACTGTTGCAGTCACTGTGTCAGTCCATCTTGTCAAGGCTATGAAGAGGGTATTAAGTAGGCCCTAAGTTAGCATAGTTCATCAATCCCAAGACAACATAAATGTTAAGACACGCCTTGCTTTTATGTACCTCTTAGAAAGAAAATGTGCTGCAAATTCAGTTATGCACAACGCTTTAACAGTAGTCTTGCTTGAGTCATGGATTGGTCTCACTAGTCTCTCATCTGGTTCTAGGGATTTGGTAAGTTCTGGCTTTAGTTGCATTGCTTAGTTCATGATGAGCAATCCCTTTGCATGTCTGTTAGTAACAAAAGAGCTTTGATTGCTTGAAGGTGTCTTCCTTCCTTAGTTCGCATCAGGCATTTAATACAGCTACACAAAACAATAAGAAATTCCAGTCAATCCTCCAGATAGGAATATTTGCTTCACTGATTTAAAAATATTGTACTCTCAGACTCTTTGTATCTTTCTGAGTGGCCAATAACTTTTGTTTTGATGTCTAATTTTAATGTAACATTTTGAAAACATTTTAAACTTCATTTAAACTCAACTCGTCTTTTCAACATGTACAAAACACATTGGCAGTGATAAAGATGTGGACAGCCTTGACCATTTTGTACATGTGTAAACAGTGACAACTAATTGATGACTGCCTTCCAGCTAACTGCAGTTTATAAGGTACCACCAAACAAAGAAGAAAAACCCGAAATGTTTCTGATAGGGAAATTTTAAAGAAATGTGTATCTTTGAATTGATGAAAAGAAGCGTATCTTAATTAAGTTGTAGAACTATTGGTGAAGTCAATGATGCCTTGGATCGGAATGTTGATTTTGTATTTATTTAATAACATAAAGCCATTAAAGAGTCTTAATATTTTTTTTGTAGCTTAAAACCAGAGATAGGTACATCAATAGCCTGAAAAAGAAATGTCAGAAGGAATCTGAACAAAACAAAGAGAAGCAGAGAAGAATTGAGACCTTGGAAAAGTATCTAGCTGATCTGCCAACCTTAGATGATGTACAGAGTCAGAGTCTGCAGGTAACATGAAATGCTCATCTTCCAACCATATGAAAGCCTGGGAAGTTTAAGTTGACTCTTTAGAAATCTAGCAACTTTTATAGTTTAGTTTTTATTTTGGTGAATTATAAGTTAAATACTTGTGTTTAATTGCTGTTTTATGAACTGAACTTTAAATCAGAAATGTTTGTCATCTCAGCTTAAGTAGCTCTTTCTTACTGGTAGTTGATATGCACTTCCCAGAGAACTTGCATGGTAACTCTCTCAAAGTTTTACTCTAAGGGTAGTTTTTAAACCACTGTAATTCTTCTCTCTTCCCCTCACAGCATTTATGTTTGGCTTTCTCCATATTCTCTGGGCTACATTGAGCGAGCCAGTGCTGGCAGGGCTCTTCCACTTGGCTTCTCCTGCTGCAAGGCTCTAGGCTAGTTCCATGTGTCTCTCGGGGAGTCAGCATAGAGAGAAGAGTGTCTCCAAGGAGGAAATCCAAGATTACCCAGAATCCTCAGGAAAAGTCCATGCCCACACTGAGCCTTCATTGGCTATATGCTATTGACAGGCTAGACTTTACCCCTTCACTCTTAATCCTCAAATTGATACCAGATTATGTAACTACCACAACTGTCTTACCAGATACTTGATTAATTTTCCTCAGTTTCCTTAACCTTTCCATAGAGTTTTCATACTTTGATCTACGACCTCCATTTACTCCTCTGACTTCTGACCATTTTCCTTAATAAAAATCTCTTGTAAAGTCTTTCTACTAATTTTGGGGAGGACTGCCCTTTTAACCTTATTGATATATCTGTGAAGCCTATTCTTCAGTCAAAGGTCTGTCCAATCAAAAGTTTTGACCTCAGCACTCTTTACCTTTGAAGACTGATCATGGGTTTGCAGGAGAGGCTGTCCTGTGCCTTGTCGGGTGTTAGCACTCCTGGTCTCTTCCTGCACGACGGCCAAAGCGCTGCTCTTTCCCCTCCTCACCCAGCCTAACATGTCAGCTGACATTTCCAGATGTCTCTTGGTGGGGAGAATCACAGGTTTAATGCACAAAAGGTCATTATTCTGCAGACTGTAGATCTACACAGTGTTCTCTATTTTACATTCATTTAGAAGTTGAAAAGCCAGAAAAGGATTAAAGAAGAAGCGCAGGAGTTGGCATCAGCAGGGACAGAACAATACAGATTTAAAAGACACGAGACTGTTCTCTTTTCTCTCTCTGACATTTAGAAATGTCTGACCTCATTCTCTTCATCTTCACGATTCTGTTCTTCCAGTTCTCTTCCACACAAAGGGGGAGGTCTCGAGAAAATAAGAACTGAAGATGAAATGAAGACACTGATTTTAACCACCATCTTCATCTCACCATAATTCTTGAATAGAACAAGAATTTCTAGTAGAAGCATGCTTAAATACAATCCATGTGTTTACTTTTTTTTCCCCTCTCCAGCTTCAGGTTCTAGAAGAGAAAAATAAGAATTTGCAAGAGACTTTGATAGATATGGAGAAAAATCTTGAAGAGATCAAGAAACAGTGTCAAGAGAAAGAAGCACAGCTAATTTGTCAGAAAAATAAAGAAAAGGAGTTGGTAACCACAGTACAGAGGTAAGAAACCTGCAGCAAATATTATACATTAATTTAAAATTACTAAAACTTCTCATAAGTATTTCATGTTAAATACTTGCAGCATTGCTGCATTGTTCTTTACTATATACTGGTAAGAACCATAAGAATAATGTTATTGAAACAAGTTGTCTCAATTTGACATCTCCATGGAGCAGGTGCACATCTTGCCAGGGGGTTCTGATGAGAGTAGTCTGTACCGTTGAATGTCTGGAAGTGTTTGTACAAATCTTTTATCTGCTGGCCTTGTTAAAAAATAGATAAAAAAAGACTGCAAATATAAAATGGCATTTAATAAAGTGTAATTGACTCATTGATTTTATCTTCTGTGAGCAACAGGTACAGGGTTTTTGACTTATGCCTTCACATTGACTCAAGTGTTCTGCCTTATGGGGCTTTAAAAAATTAATCTAGTTAGAATTGCAGTTAATTTAATTTATTAGTATCTTTAGCTAGTGTATTTAAGCTGGGAAATTGCCATTGAAATCTTGAAAAGTCAGAAGAACTATGCTTATGTGTATGTGCACATGTACTTTTTAATAAAACTTAAACCGATGTCTAGATTGTCATCTGCCAATAGATAAAACTGTTTTCAAGATTAAGCTAAAACTAAAGCTTTATGTAACAAATACATTCTTGGCACACCTATATCAATTAAGCATCTCGCTGTTCTTGCTCAGAGAATTCCATGCTATCCTGCCTGACTGCTCCTTTCAAAGGCTTCAGTGTGCTTGCTTCACATTTCCCCTTGGCTTTCAGTGCAGAAAATCTCTGCTTCCTGGGACATTCAGTCTGAAGTGTTCCTAACAGAAGTTCGAAAATGTAAAATTATGTACGTTTCATTCTACCATTATTTTTCTCCTTTGTGCGTTATATACTCCTATGTGCAATGCACTACCTTTCCATCCTCTTTTCTACTCTCAGAACAGCTCCGTGGCCTCCAGTAATTCAACTGTACATTTTTTCTTTCATCTTTTTTAATAGGAGGAGATAATATAAGTGGTCTGTTTTCTAAAGCATTATGATTATAAACAATCGATATGATCTTATGTCAGCACAATTAAAAGTGCTTGAAAAGTATTATGATATATGCATTTACATATGATTTTGGGTTATTACATTTTCTTTTTAATTAGGTTTTTGGAGACTATTGAGTCTCGTTCTTGGTGTGGAAAATATTTAGTGCCGTGCATGTCCAGAGAAAATTTTCTGAAGTTGTTCAGTAATTGTATGACTCTGGTGTCAGGTGACTTTGGGAGAAGGGCAGGTTATCTCAGCACTGTAATAAATGATTTCTTGTTCTGTAATAAAATATTCCCAAGGAACTTAAGATATATGTTTGACTATTTAAGAACTATTGGTATTATAAATGAAATAAAGTTTTCCATTAGAGAAGTGTGTGGGTGGAACCACTACTAAGTACCTCTGCTATTAGTGAATGAATTTATTATTTTCCTATGTGAATATACTTCATAATCTAAAAATACATGCACGAAAGAAAACTTATTTTGTATTTTCCCATGACCTAGTTTGTTTTTATCTTTTTATAACTGACTGTGTTTGTATGTAAGATGAGGGATACGTGATTATTTTTAATGTGTTAAGTGCATTTCTGAAATGGTATAAATACATAGAAGTTGTTTGTTGACACTAAAGTGGGAAAAAGTATTCTAAAATATAAGTAATTTGTTTTTCACTTTGAGCGTGAAAAAAATGTCTGTAATGAAAAGCAATAAGGTAATACAAGATAGTATGCACTACATTAGTAACATAATAACCTCTTAAGTGCCATTAGTTACAACATCTGAAGCCCTTGTTGCATTAACAAGGACTGCTAGTTTTTTTGTCCAAAATTAGCATATACTATTTCTTCTTTTTTGAAAGAAAGTAAAAATATAACAAAGCTATAATACTTGAAAGAAGAAATAAAATGATAGCAAAATCCAAATTATGAGGACCTGTTTAGTGCTATACAACTCCTGATTATGAATACAGGCTAAAACAGGACTAATCCTTGTTTTCTTGCTGCTGATTTTATTTTTGTTTTGGCCATCCTTGCTGATGTTCCTTTAACCTAAATCTTCCTCCTTCATGGCTAGCCTCTCTTTTTTTTTCCCCTTTGTTTTAAAAATTTTAATTTGACAAAGAGGCAACTTTTTGTTGTTTCCGCTTCAAAAATGCAAAAATGTTAGGTCCAGTAATAGACCAGAAGAGGTGTAATTTGGGTTGTTTATGGGCAACATGTCCTTCTTACAAGTCAACTTTTTCTGAGTTGAGAATCAAGGGCAAAGACTTACCTGGATTCTTGAGCTTCTATCGCAGTCCTCTTAACCAAGAAATTCTTTAGTTTCACATAGACAGGAAAGAAAGGTGTTGGATTAAAGAGTAATGAGGGCTCTCACTCGGGCCCCTGGGACCTAAGGATGCCACTTAACAACTAGTGTCTCTGATCTCAAATTTACTGTTTCTGAAAAGATGATTGGCAGCTCTCTGACTATGATCACCACTTACTCGTATCTACCTGCATGTATGAAATACAGGTCTTCACATGTACGCATCTCCTGTTTCTGGGTTTTGATTTATTATTGCTCCATTAAGAAGTGCTTTAGACCCCAAGACGGCCCTTCTGCTATGCTGCAGTCACCTGGAAGACCAGACTCAGCAAGCAGACTTCATTTTATCTTTCTAAACAGTCTACAGCAAAAAGTGGAAAGGTGCCTTGAAGACGGGGTCCGTCTGCCCATGTTAGACGCCAAGCAGCTCCAGAACGAGAACGAGAACCTCCGAGAGCAAAACGACAGTGCGAGTAAGGTCTGTGGTCACGGGTGACAGTAACTGTGAACCCCGCACCGGGTCCAGGGGGCCTCGTTCATAGCTTTCCTTAATCACGTGTGTGGGGTTTAGTGTGTGTTCTTATTCAGAGAGAACAGAGCCCTTTAAGTAAATTTAATTAATTTAAAAGCCAAAAAAAGATATTCCTCCACTTCTCAGGTAAAAACACGGGATCTTTTTTATCTGTCTATATATCTAAATTATCCAAGGTCTGTGTCTGTTATTTTATTTTATTTTTATAATTGGTATAAGCTAGAGAAGAGTTTTATCATGACCTGGAGGAAGACTTGCATTTTACATATATGCAGTCTAAATCCTATGTAAAGAAAACATGGCACAAATACTTTTATTAAATAGTTCTTAACAAAGAACTGGTCACTTCTTGGTTTTCTTAAAGTATTTGTACTGGTATTAAAGCAACGGGAAAACACTGATTTGATTCAAACTGATTGTTATTTCTTGTCTTTAGATAATAGGCAGCCAACAAGATGAGATCGACGGAATGATTTTAGAAATTCAGGTACGGAAAACTTTGTGCTCCTTTTAGTTATAGGTTGCTCTGTAGCTCACCTGGCATCAATTTAACATACAAATATAGAAAGAGATAATGTTGATAGAAACATTTGGTGAAGTTGAACATATTTTAATATTACTTTGCTTTTATAGAAAGAAAATGCAATTTGGCAAGTCAGTTCTGAAAAATATCCAATGCTCTCCTTTTAATCAGTCTGTCTAATTAACTGTTATCTTCATTCCTAGAACCCATTTGGCTAAAGTCATCAATATCCTAATAGCTACAAACTAAGGGCTGTTTTGAGTTCATGTGTTATTTTGTGTTGTACACTTTTTTCTATTTCACAGAATAGCCATACCACTTATCCAAGTCTTCTGTCAGATTCTCTTTGAGCTCCGTCCTATCCCTTAGATAATTGCTGTCACACAAGTCTCTCTCTGTACCTCCCTGGTTCCCCATTGATAGAGCATAATACAAATACTGGGGTCTTTATGGTGCAGGGAGCTACCAAGTGAAAGGTGCGGCAGTCTGATTGCATAAAGATTAACTAAACACCAAAAAACCCACACACAAAACAATCCTTTTTGAGTTGATTCTAACTCATAGTATGAGGAGGAGAAATGCCCTAGAGCAATGGCTCTCACCCTGCCTAATGCCGTGACCCTTTCATACAGTTCCTCATGTTGTGGTGACCCCCCAACCATAACATTAATTTCATAACTGTCATTTTTCCACTGTTAGGAATGGGGTGACCCTGTGAAAGGTCATCCGACACCCAAAGTGGTCGCGATCCAGTCTGAGAACCACTGCCCTATAGGGTTTCCAAGGCTGTACGTTCATACAGAAGCAGGTTGCCATATCTCTCTGTCCTGGGGCAGCGGAAAGGCTCAAGCACCACTGATCTCTTGGTTAGTTGCCTGACAATTTCCCACTGCACCACCAGAGTTCCTTGTTCCATGACGAAATCTCCAGGGACAGTTCTATGACCTATAGGGTCACCATGAGTTGGAATTGATTTGACTTTTGGTTTAATGTAAAGATCTCTGTTATCACACTGTCTTCTTTCTCCTAACTCCTTTTCTCTACCTTTTAAAATATCCTCTCCATCTCTTAGTTAGAATTAACCACTACCCTTTCACCTCCCCAAACCAATAGAACTCGAGGGAGGGCCCCACTAACCTGTTCTCCGGTCTCTCCTGCTCATCTGCAGGCGCCTGCAGCCTCTGTGGGTGGTCTGATGACTGCTGGTATCACCGCTCTTCTTTCTTCTGCACACTCACAGCCTCTGTGGTGTCCGTGCTGTACTGGGCAAGAACCTGCCCGTTTCTGTGTGCTGGTCCCTAGGCCTCACTGCATCCTTGTCAGATGAATGTCGGATGAGGCCCCTGTCTTTCTCCCGCTCTTCTCCAGGGCTGTGACTAATGATGTAGCCTTTATAGTCGGACCTGTGCTTGGTCATGCCCCCTTGCTCTGCCCAAGCATTGCTGAATAAGAGTACCAGTATATTTCTGGTCTTGGATATACAGTACGTTTATTTAAAGTACTTAGCCTGCTTTATTTCATTTTTAATTTTATTACTAGCCCCTATCTGGATCCAGTGTTGACTATGCTTGCATAGAGCAGCCTGTGTTAGGGCACATAATATATATGCAGTGTTGTGTATACACTGTGTTACTGAATGTGTTGCGTTAACATTTCCCATATGTGGTAATGCTATGTATGCAGTAACGCAGCGCATGCAGTAACACACTGCGCACACAACGCAGCATGTATGTTATGAGCCCTAACACAGGCTCCTCTATGCAAATAGTCATGTCGTCAAATTCTAGAATATCATCAGCCTGCGTTAGGCCTCAAACTATACAAGCTGTGTTGTGTACATGCGGTAAGGCAGCGTATGTAATAATGCAGCGCATTCAGTAACACAGTGTGTATAGTTACCAGTATTATTGATACCATATTGTTTTTGTTGACCCACTTTTCCACTTACAAAACTAGTTTACTGTTTTTCTTTGAAATATTCAGAAACATTTAACCTACTGATGCCTTAATATAATTTTATTGGTATCTATTTTTATTTTGAAATGTACCAGAAATTGCTGCATTTCCCATCCTAGGCTTATAACCGAGTCAGTAAGTTTTCCCAGGTTTTGTGGTAAAATTATGTGCCTCAGCTTCTATTCGAGTGGGCTGATACTCAAGTATATACCGTAAAGTGGAACTTAGCATTGATTTCATAATTATTTTGTGCTAGGTAGAAGTCATGTAGTCATTTTGATTGTAAGCAACAGAACTCAATTAGAATCCCAAGATCTCTTGGAAATGTTGAAAAGCAAGGATGTTACTTTGACAAGCAAGGGTGCCTACCCCAAACCATGATATTTTCAATCGCCTTGTATTCATGTGAAAATTGGACACTGAATAAGGGAGACCAAGAAGAATCAATGCATTTGGATTATGGTGCTGGCAAAGAGAATACCATGGACTTCTGAAAGAACCAACCAATCTATCTTGGAGGAAGAACAACCAGAATGCTCCATAGATGCAAGAATGGCTTGACCTCATCCCGTACTTTGGAGGTGTTCTTAGGAGAATCTAGTACCTGGAAAAGGAAATCATGCTTACTAAAGAAGAGGAACAGCATAGAAGTTTTAGCTTTGATATGTTTTCCTTTACCTATGTTAAAAACGTGCTTGTGAAGATGGCATTTTCCCTCCACTAATTTCCTTTGGAGTCATTCACTGTAGAAGTAGTAAAGTAAAGGCTTTATCTTCCGTGGAAGCAGAGAGAACTCAGAGCCAGTATTCTTGGTTACCTATATCAATTGACATTGAATTTTTAATATTATCACCTTTGCTTTCTAATTCCCTTTATTCTTCTAGTCTATGCAAGGAAAATTATCTAAAGAGAAATTGACTACTCAAAGGATGGTGGAAGAACTAGAAAAGAAAGAAAGAAATATACAGAGATTAACACAAGCATTGCATGGGGTGAGTAGAATAAATTTGAATTATTTTCAAAGGATGATTCACTGCCTATTTAAGTTTAAACCAATGTTTATTTTATTATTTAAAATAATTGAAGATTGATGGTCGAGTTAACAAAACCCATTAAATCTCTTACCTAAGATATAATTAGAAAGACAAACATTTTTATGCTGTAGATAAAATTTCATATACTTGAACTACAACAGAATAAAATATTATGTAGAGATTAGGTCCAAAGTACTCAAAGAAGACATCCATTGAAATGAAAAAACACAGTTACCCTCATCTCAGATGCTCGGAATGAAGGCACATATAGTTGGCACTTCATTATTTCATCACACTTTCCTCATTTGAATAGATGAAATATACAAAAATATATAATTTCCCCCTAAACATTTATTGATACCTCATCGATATGATACAGAAGTCCTGGTGTCCCAGTGGTTACATGTTGGATAGCTAACCACAGGTCAGCATTTCAAACTCACTAGTCATTCCATGAAAAAAGGTTGTTTTGAGCCAGAATCTACTCAGTGGCAGTGGATTCGGAGTCCACATGGTTGCACAGTGGGCTGCTAACCAAAGACTGGCAACTTGAACTCACTACCTGTCCCTCTCAGGAGCAAGATGAGACTGTTTGCTCCATACAAACATACAGCCTGGGGATCTGTCTCCTCTGCCTCGTAGGGCTGCAACGAGTCAGCATCAGCTTGACAGAACCCTATGCAAACTGCCCCCGCTCTTCGGCGGTGCTTTCGTGGAGTGGCTGTTGGAATGATACTCTAGTCAAGAATGATACACTACATTTTACTGTTTGATATATTTATAAGACTCTCTTTTCCCCCCACGGTGACTTTTAAAGAAACTGCACCTTATAGACACATAGGTTCTCACTCTTGCTAGCTTTATCCAACTGCTTCCCCACAGAGTCATTTAGCTTGTTCTCAATTCCTGTGCATTTCTTCTAAGTTAAAGTTAGAACAAAAGATGTGATGCAATTCAGATCACACATTTTTTGCATGAATACTTTGTAGATGTTGTTTATATCCTGGGACATATAATTTTTGGTTATTTAGCTGTGACATAAACAGTGATCATGGGATTAAGATGGTGACAGTCTGATTCTATTAGCAGTGGCATTATTTGGTGAACGGGGGTGTGGGGGCTGCAGCCCACAGTGGGTCACAACAAAATACATAATTTTTGTGTAATATTTCAGCAGAAAATATCGTTTATTAAAAAATATTTTTTATTAAAAAACTAACCTTGCAGTTAGTTATAGCAACAACATTTTTGTAAGCCTAGCTTATGAAATAGTCCTACACGACTCAAATGCTATGTATGCTACTTTACTTTTGGAACTGTCTAGCATACTCCAACAGAGTCATCAGTATTACCCAGTCACAGTCGCTCTTTGAATTGCTTGGTTGTGCCTGCCCACTGGGCCAGCACACACTGTTGTTTTCATGACTGCTGGCGGTTTCATAGTCACTGGTTTTGTCAAACAATCTTATGTTTCAACCTGAATGTCGTGTCAATTAGTATTTATGAACCTATATAAATAACTACTGAAACTTAAGAAGTAACTTAAAAATTTCAGACTTCCTTTCAGTAATGAATAATGTAGTTCAATGTGAAAAGATTTTACAAAAATTGTTAATATTTATATAAAGAATATACTGCATTTCAGCAATGTATAACTACACATAACACATTATGCTATGATTAAAATATCTAATAAACATTACTAAGGAATCTGTATGGGAGGAGGTCCGCTGTGAGTTCCTGCACTGGGTGACAACAACCAGAGTGACACTGCTGTCCCTTTATAAAGTTATAGCCAGTAACTAGCAAGTAATCTGCACATATCAACTGTGTGAATATGTACTTTTACAGCAAAAGGTCCCTTAATACTGTTAGCATCTACTCATGATCAGTGTCCGAAATACTAGAAGGTTAGAAAATAGTGATTTTTCCCCTAATTATATCATTCTTTATTTCAGTTTTTGCTGGCAGTTGTCTCTAAAAGTGATCTATCCATCATCAGTCCAGCCTTATCTGAAATATAATCCCAAGTAGAGAGTTAATTAAACTGCGTTTTAGGTAGCTATTTGAAGGATGAGAAATCCGTAGCTGGTGATGATTTGGCCTGGGGTGTGGCTACTTTTCCCTGAGTGTCAGAACAGGAGTTCATATTGATGCTGTCATTCGATTTAAGAATTTGGGTGGTTTTCTTTCTATCTTTGATTTTATACTTATATATTTTTTCTCTTAACACTTGAAATTTTTGATTGCTATCAACAGTTGATTTTTTTTCTCAATGTACAGAAAAATAGTTTCAAGGTAACTGCATTACTATTACTAGAAGCAATAAAGCTATAGAAAGAGGTTTAAAATTTCTTAATAGTTCTTGTTGTCCTTGGCATGTAGGAAAGATGTCAACTACCCAGATACTGATGATGTGAGAGTGTGAGGGACCCTCAAAAGTGTAAGACTGTTCAGATGCTTGTCAACCTGGGGTGTCCCTGTGGAATCACTTCCACTATTTGAATGGTTACTTCTCGCGGTTTATTTTTCACTGTGTATACAGTTGAATGTGCAGACAGATTGACACCACTGTTTTCTTTTTAGCCTTGCGGCCGGGAGGCTTTTGAGTACCTTTCTTCTGGCCTAACAACCTAATGTCTGTTTTCTTTACCGGGTACAGAACCAAAGACAAACAGAAGAGACCTGCTCTTCGCTGGATCAGAGTCAGGAAGCCGGCCAATCTAGGCAGCAGGCAGTTCCTTCCAAATGGCCGTTATTTGATTTGACTGTGATTGATCAGCTGTTCAAGGAAATGTCCTATTGTTTGTTTGACCTGAAAGCATTGTGTAGCATTCTGAATCAGCGTGCTCAGGGCAAGGAGCCTAACCTGTCACTATTACTGGGAATCAGATGTAAGTGGCTGACGACTTGTCCGTACTTATTGCTTAGCAGTTAGGAACCTGTCTTCATGAGTCAGCTGTTTAATTTTGCCATCTTCTTTCACTGGCTCATTCAGTGGGGTTATGTGTGCCTATTACTACTTCATCATTAGAACTAACCTGACTATACATTAGAAGTGGACAGGCTTTTTGTCAGTGTGATCTTCCACTTGGCAGATTGGCAGATACATAGGAAGAAATCTGCTGTGTGGAGGAGCAAGGAGATGTTTCCTGTGCTGAATCTATAAATATGATTAGAGTGGTAGTTACGTGTGATAACTTGATAGAGTCTCTGATCCTGACTAAGGTATATTAACTATTCTTCCATGTGGTAATTTTATAAATTAATTTTCCAGCCATAATTCCCATTGGTAAAATATTTCAGGATGGAAATACTTGCTTTCCTATGGAGAGCGACAGTGGCTTAAAGTGACTGTCAACAGTCCACTAGCTGTTTCCTTGTCCTGTGATGCATGTCTCCTTTCAGCCAACCCTCCCTCGGCTTCATATTTGCCTGCATCCACATGTGCTCTGGGATCTGCACCACAGGACCATCCAGGTTTCCCTTCCCTGCTTGCTTTTATAGGGACACGCCCTTCTGCATAGACTTTCAAAATTGTCCCAATAATGACATGTTGGCCTCTCTTTAATACAGAAGAAATGGACTTAAGAGACCAGAATGCAGTAAGACCACATTGTAATACATTTTATGAAAGAGCCTGTATTTAGAAACTGCCTAATAATGTGGTTAGCTAAAGTGTGGGCTCTAATTTTATTTCCAGTTCCATAAAAAGTTTCCACTATCCTGTCTTATAATGATTTTGGGAAACTATGCTCTCGATTAGAGATATTGAGGATTTAGAAAACAGGCAATTGAGAAAGCCCACTCACTTTATGTTAACACCTTCATTAAGAAATATAGGTAATGTAGTCATTAATTGTGATCATCCAGGCCTGTCTTTGGATATCTTACTTGAAAATGTGCTCACCCATTTAATTTTTTAAGCTCTCAGGGTGTTTGGGTTTTTTTTAAGCATCACTTGTTAACTGAAACACGTAGCTCTCTGTGCTTCTCAGAGATGTCAGTGGAGCCTTTGTCTGTACTTGTGTTTCTAGGTGTGTGTCCCACATGTATGAGTGTGTAAAAAGATACACTGAATGTTTAGATATAGTCACTCACTTAATAAACTTTCTCAAATATCCAGTGTGGCCCAGGCACGAATGGTACACATTAGTCAGGTGCTAGGAAAGTAAATAAACACTGCCTTTGCCCTCACATTTAGCAAATTATTAGAGTGTTGTAGTTGTACAGTGACGCACAAGAAGAAAAGAATAGCAAAAAGACTTTGAAGGCTCCACAGAGTAGCTGGCAGGTAGCCTGAATCTTAGAGGATGAGGAGTTTGCCAGGTGAAGAAGACTGGTTTCATTGAAACACTCTCTTGAGAACCACAAGAACAAGCTCACAAGTAAGACATGTCTGTACCAGTTTAGAAATGGTTACTCTTCTGGTTGTTGTATAACCTTACACATTTACATTATACTAGTAGCATTTGATAACTTCTTCAAGTAGTAGGGTAGTGGAGCTATCTTAATATGAATAAAAAGTGATTCAAGGTTCTTATCACCTTTTGCTCCCAATGCGTACTCCTTTCAGTCTTTAAAAATCCAAACCCAGAATTTTTATCTTGTTTAGTAATGTGAACATTTGAGTGTTCAAATTCTTTTTCATCTCACGGCCCCATTGACTGTTTCTTGACCTTGCTCATCCTATTATCCTTAAAACACTGTTACGTAAGAGGGTCCCACCCTCCCCTCATTTTTCAGGTTTTGCTTTTTTCTGATTACTGAATCTCAGTGTGCTATGAACTTTTCGGCCACTTTAGTATTGGTGTCCCGCAGGAACTTTTTATTGTTAGACTACTGCTTATGCTGCTGCTCTACCTCTGACCCCAACAGTTATCTTGCCTCGATGGTATTCACCTGAGTAGTAGAACAGGACTACTTATAGGCATCACAAACTCAGCATGTCCAAACCAGGAAGCCACTTTTACTCCCTCCTTCAAACCCTGCTCTGTTAAGCCAGATTGTATTCCCACCTCTTTTACCTCCATCTGTGAGCCGTGCTCGGCCCCTAACCCCTGCCTACGTTGATGGTTGAACTCGGTGAGGTGGATTTCACCTCTTTATTACACTTATTCTCGTCATGACTGCCTTCATTCTGGCTTCCGTGGCCCTTCCTTCTCCTGGGCTGCTCACTCTGTAACCCAGCTTCCCCACTTCCTCCAACTTCTACCCCAAGCATTCTCATTTTACCTCCTTCCTAAGCCGCAAATCTGACTTTCTAAGGTTTACATGTGCCACTAGTAGGGAAAATAGGTGTCTGTCATCTACTTCTCTAGCCTGTGTCTTGACACTGCACTTTCATAATCTATGCTCCACCATTTAGGGCTGGCGACTGATCTTGCTGAACTTCTCGCTTTCGGTCAGACCATTTTATTTTCCTGTCTCTACCTTTGTTCGTTCTTCCTAGCCTGCCCAGGGAACACATACCCTCCAACTCCCAGTTAGACCTGATGGCTCTCTTCTACCATTGTAACTCATTTGTGCTGGTAGATCATCTAGAAAACTTCATTTAGAAAATGAAATCCTGTGTTAGCTTCTGGATCTCAGCATCTAGCGTAGTTCCTAGATAATGATAGATGTTTAATGAATTTTAAAAATAAATAAAATTAGTCATGTGATCTCTATACTTCCAATAAACTACTGGAGCCAGTGAAGGCATAGAAAAGATTCATTTCACTGTCACTAGTTCTGTGTGATTTATCTTGAGATGTGTTTATAAAAAGAGGAACATGAGTAAATAGTTTTAAAATCTAGTTGATATGAAGCTTTACTCTTCGTTATTAAGTCATTGGGCATTTGTCTTTCAGCTTGATTCACTTGTTTGTAGAATCCCACTGGTCAATCTATATGCTACACATCATTCTTAGACATACACTTTAACCCATAAATGCACTTGGTGATCTCTCTGACCTCACCTGTGCACAAGGTTTTCAGACTTTGAAAATGGAAGCGCGGAGTGACTTACCTGAATAAAGTTTCTTTTTACTTTTGGAATGCTGTCCTTTACTGAACATGTATTTTCTGGTACAGGGCTATGTTGATAAGATCTATTATTGCATGGGGCTTAATCTAAACCTGAACATTACTGTGAGTTAGTGTACGGCATTTGTTAAAGGTCTAGTGGTGATTAAAATGAAAACCTTCAAATATCAGAAACTTGAGAAAGTCTCTTCATGCTTATTTCCCCAGCAATGAACTGTTCACCTGAAGAGACTGAGAAGGACCACAGCCCAGAAACACTCACCAAGAAACTGTCAGATGTGTGCCAGCTACGGAGGGACATCGACGAGTTACGGACTACGATATCCGACCGCTATGCTCAGGACATGGGCGACAACTGCATTACCCAGTGATTGAGTTGGACCCCACAGCAATAATGAGACTTGCTAAGTGCCGCGGTGTTACGTTTCTTCGTGTTTCTTTCAAGGAGCCATCATGGAAGGTGGCAAGGCACATGAGACTTGCACATAGGTGTTTTGTTTTTGTTTACCTTTTCTTTCCCCTGTGAATTTTATACTGCGGGGGATGGGGGGAGGTGTAAGAAAGTCTTTAAAGGGTTTGTCTAATCAGGCCCCCAAAAATCAATTTATTATTTGAAAAATGTGATAAAGTATTTAAGAAGGAAAAAATCTGTATTCTCAACTACTGTGTGTCAGACCAAGCTGTGAAGAGTACCCTCAGAAAGAAGAAAAAAGGAGCAGGGTTTCTTTTGATCCTCTAGGGTTCTTTTTGTTTTGTGCCTGTGTGCTGTCTTCCTGAAATTACAAGGATTTACAAGGTCAAGGCAGTGCTTCTGCAAAGGGCACATGCTGCTGCCGCCCGAGCTCTTGTTCCCACAGAAGCATGTGTGGGACCGTGGGGGTTTGAGGGTTGCTAAACCAGAGTTCTAACCGCGGGCAAGTATTTGAATAGTAGTCCAAAAAGCAAAGCCATTTGTATTTGTAATAATCACTGTGCTGAAACGATGAGCTTGTGGAGTTGGGTTGATTTTAGTACTGCTGCTAAGCCGTGTTTTCTAGAGGGACTGTGGACTGCCTTAGAGGTGGGAAATGGTGAAGCAGTGGAGTGGTGTTTTTTTTAAGCATAGTAATTTAGATTACAAGGCAGTTTAACATTACTTAAACTAATTTTTAATATGCCCTTTGCTATTTTACAGTGTTCTATTTATATGTTTTGTATATCAGTGTAAACAAAGCCATATCATTAGTGCAGACTTAAGTAAGGCCTCCTATCATTATTGTAAAAGATGACTAAGACAGTGACTCTGGAACGGTACCTTATTTATTGACTCTCAGCGTTCACCCTGTAACACTTTTGTGTCTGATTATTTAAAGTCAAAACTACTTTCAGAGAAAGCCCGTATGTGATCTTTTTATATGAATATTCACTATCATAAAACAACACCCAAACTTTAGCTGATACTTTCATTCATTTTATCTGGTAAAGTCCATTAAAAATACAGTTTCTCATCAAGTATTACCATGGCCAGGTTATCTCTGCAATAGGAGTACAGGGTATTACTCTAAAATGCAACTGATTTTTAAGAAGATTTAACTAAACTTTCAAATGGGCGGTATTGTTCCTTTGGTAGTTGGCACTTTATGGGCACGCTGCCTTGTATTGCCTGAGAGCATCCACTGCACTCCTTGTAATGGCAACTCTTTGTCCTTTGCAAGATGTGATTTCTTGATAGACAAACATTATTTATAGCAAAACTTTAAAAGTGGTATAGACATGAGGAGTCGCAATCAAGCAAAATACTGTTTTGGTCAGGAGCCAACCACATTTCTGTTGCCTTGCCGGCTCCTGGGCAGGAAGGGTGCCCCTGGAAAAGAACTCTTTGAAATCCGTCCCGTGTTGGAAACATCCAGGGGGGAGTCTAACGCCTTGAAGGAGACCATTCCAGAAGGCAGTTTAGATTTTCAGTGTATAAGGCAGTTCTCAATAAGGTGTGATTCAGCCATAGTACACTGTAAAGGCACCAGATTTCCCTTCTGGTCAGTGTCAGTGCTAGCTAATATTCTGACTGACTTTTTAGGATCAGGGCACTAAGAAAAGACAGCACTGTAGTCATTGTGCACCCGGCGTCCCTAACCTGTAGAAAAGACTGAGTCGCCGTAGGAATATGTCTTTCTAATGTCTTCATTAGTTTTTATTAGTAGTGGTTTGAAAGCAATCAGGGAATAGTAAATTTGTACCAAAAATCTCATGCAAACAATTCTGCTGTACAAGCATTTACATCTGTGAAAGTACCCCTTTACCGTGAGTGGATTCTAGCACCTAAAGCAGATGAGGCGAAAGTACAACAAACACCTCTTATCTTCTCTTTGAGCAGAACTCTTCCCTCAGCTCCAAGAGTAGAAACTAAGATACCCTAAAGCGATAGTAATACTGGGCAAACAATCAATGATGTGGGCCACCTCTTCTTTAAATATCTTCTAGGCTTTAAGTGTGTATTTGGGGGAGTTGTATTGTTGTTTAGTATTGTCATTTGACAACACTATTGTCATTTGACTCAATTTGTAGTACATTTTTGGTTTACTGGTTTAGTTGGGATAAAATAACTTTTTATTATTTAATATGTTTTCTAAAACAACACATTTCACTTGAGATAAAAATTTTTTTAACTTAATGCATTTCAGTTTTCAAAATGCATATCACCTATGAAAAAGGGGAGCTAAGATTTAACTTTTTGGAATCTGGAGTTTATAAGGGAACTAGCTAGGTAAGACAGTCTGTAAGGAAAAGAAACTAATAAAAGTATTCTGTTTTTGTCAGTATTTTTATTTTTCAGAAAAAAAGCCCTCTTCAGAGATCTCCCCTCCCCTTGGAATAATTACAATATTGATAATCTCTTGAAAACAAAAATATTGCTGATGGGCCAAGAAAGATGGGCAAACAAAAACACGAGCGTTCTGCCCCAGTGTAAACGGTGCTGTGCACAGAATGTCCTTTAGTGATTGAGGGGGAAATGAAAAGTAGCCTGAGTCCTCACATAAATCTAGGAGGACACTTCCTAGGACAGGGAGCATCTCCATAGTTAGGCTGGTTGGGATTACAACACTGCCTCTTAGGGAGTTTCTCGTGCAGTGTTACTATTGTCATGGCCGGTGGACTTTGAAGTTGACTAGGCCTCAGGCACGGCAGAGCAGGGCCGGAGCGGCAGCTGGGTTGCTAGAGGTAGATGTTCCCAGTGCAGGTCCAGCGAATAGAGTCAGAGGCCGAGTAGTTGCCTTTTCTTTTGATGTCAGAAAAGTAGGATGACTTTACACTGTTGGTAAATTTCAAGTGGCTTCTAATTTTTAAAAGCCTAAGTATTGACTAGGTAAGATATGCATGGATTTGTTTTAAACTAAATAGCACTCCTTTTCATATTTAAAATAGGATTCAGTATTTAACGTCAACAGTATTATATTTTAGTGATTTATTTTGGTCATGATAACTTACTAAACTGAATTAGACTTCTTTTGGTAGCTTTTTAGAAATAATTTCAAGGGCTGGAAAGTATTACTAAAAGGGATATTGTACATTTCTGACTTATTAATGAGATTATAAACTAATTTTGACATCGTTCAATACTTAATAGGAATTTCTTACAAGATGTTTTAAAGGAGCTACTTTTTTGGATAAAGTAATCTTCCTTGAAATAGTTCATTGAGTAAAATACTGGCCGAGAAGTAGGACTACACTGTTTACACAGCATAGTTCAGCGCAGGCACAGTTTAGTTTGGATTGCAACTATGGCAACACACAGTCCTCGTGACCTTGCTCATTCAGACCCTATCCTTTGAAACTGCCAGGAACTGTAGCACTTAGCACCAAAATTAATTCTAGTTGTTTCCCCAAATATATTTTGAAATTTATTTTCATTGTTCAGAAAACAAGAGATACTATTTGGGATAAAGAGTAAAACTTCTGATTTCACCTCAAAATGTCATTGCTGTGTGTATCATGTATTTAATCATGAAGAGGTAAAGATTTTGAAGTTGTTATTTAAAAGAAATTTTGACTTAGTAAGAATGTGGTTTCCAATCACTAACTCATTAACATCATCATTGCCACTACATGCAGAGAGAACCTTTTGTGCCTTTCTGCCTGCAGGAAGCATTCATTTCTATGTTACATGAGCTGTAAGAATGTTGAAAAGTATTGCACCTGTTCTTCTGTAAATACACTTGAATAGGATTTTTTTTTAACAAGGAGCGGTTATTTTCACTTCTAGGGATATAGAACAAACATGAGCAGGGTATCAGACATACATGTCTTTTCCCTGTTTGGTGAGCAGGAAACTTCCTTGGGATGTACTCGTTTGTGTGTGGTTGTGTGTACATAGATGTATAGTTATTTAAATAAGTAAGCAAAAGTGAACATCACACTGATGTGATGATGAGAAACAGTAAGGTGCTAGGTGGTTACATGAAAAGCACAGCTGAGGGTCTGTCAGTCACAATGACTGGTGGTTTTGTAAACTAGGTTCAGTTTTTGAACCACTCACAATACCTCATGTGTAAATACAGTGGTCATGAGTTAATGGAAATACAGTTATTGTAAAAAGAATGTGAAGCCACTGGTTGGCTTATATGCCTTCTGACCTATTATTCTTGCCTCTTTTTTGTAAAGGGGCTCTTCTCCCCTCCCCCCACCCTTTATCAAATAGGGTTTACAGCTAGAATTTTGAATGCCAAAGTTCTATTTATTAAACAAAAAAGTTTTCAATGTTAATGGCTAGTATTTTTCCACTGGAAAAAATTTGTTTGTTGGTGTTTGAATTTGTATTTACAGAGAAATAAATTTTTTATAAAAAGATTTCTGTCTTCCAAGTGCTTACATGTTAATATAAAAATTATTTGAAATTTCAGATGCTTTATGAATTCTCAATGACAACAAGCTGTTTTCAGATAAAATCTCATAAATACACAAGATGTTCTTTGACTAGAATATGGAGAAGTATATCTTCTCAGTTTGTACTAATTTTTTTAAGTCATTGCATTGTTGAGTTTCTTCAGGCCTTCAAATGAAGAGTGTAGCGATTTTCTGACAAGGAGTGTTGTAAAAACAAAGCCACGAGAGAAGAGGGCCACCAGATAGGTAGCTCACGCCTGGAGTTCTGAGGAGATCGGAGCTCCAAGGAAATCGGTGAGTAGGGAGAGTTGGGGGCGGAGTAGGGGTATCAAATTTGTCTGTTCGATTCCCAAGACCACTCAGAGCATCTCTCGGACCCAGAGGTGGACTCCCACCCATAGTCAGGGCTCTGCACGGACACCCATGGTCTGGTGCGGCGCTCCGCGCACCAGCTCTGCCGGAATCTAGCCACAAGGCAGCCAGGTGCATGGCGGAAGCTGTGCCTGCCTTGGCGCTCCGCGCAAAACTGCCAGTCAGTAACCCCGACCCCGCATCAGGGAACCTGGGGCCCGTGTGTGTGCTCCAACCAGCATACTCCCTACCATCTGCAGATTGGGGCCCCACCAGGGCACCCCTCGTGGTCCAGCAGGCCAGACCCTCCCCCCACCTTCCTCCCAGAGGTTCCCTCCTGGCGCCACAGTCAGGCAGAAGGCAGAGACTGAGGTCCTGCCTCTGGGCTCCGTGCAAACCGCCTATCAGACCTGCCTGCATGCTCAGAGGTCCCAGCACAGAGGAGCCCGCCCCATCACTGTACTCCTTGCAGATCTGCCAGCCATCCCCCCCGCCCCCCACGCATGCCTGTGCACACACAGGCACACACACGCACTCAGAGATCCCCATCCTGCCACACTGCTTCAGGCTGGCCAGGCAGAGGACACAAGTCTGGCAGAACTTTCTGCAGCTGCAGCATAGGAAACCAAGCTTCTGGGGATTTCTCACTGAATTCTCCCTGATCACTGTCCCACCCTTTGGGCTCCAAGAGGTACATTTGCACACCAGTCATGGCCCCCTTCCCACCTGCCTACCTGAGGGAAGTGCCCCTAGCCAGAAACAGATCACTCAATCCCCAACCCATCCCCTAAATATGCCCCCCCCCCCTTTCTGGGCCAATACTTTCTTTCAGACTGCAACTTGCACAGCTGCAAACAGCCCCTAAGGAGACCTGAAGGTGGCTGGAGCACAAGCCGTAGGAGAAGGCGAGAGGGCATCCCCAGCAGGACAAAGGTGAAACAAGCCCTCAAGGTAGTTGGATAAAGGCAGCAAGCTGAAACATCAACCTCCCAAAGAGAGCTCAGGGCTCTGAGACACCTGGGTAAATGGCACCAAGTGCCCACAAAGTGAACAAAAAACAGCAAGCTGCTTCCACAGCTTCAACAAGAAAAGAGAAATAAAATCCAATGCCAGAGGA
The DNA here is from genome assembly GCF_000313985.2 of Echinops telfairi. Taxonomy (NCBI): domain Eukaryota; kingdom Metazoa; phylum Chordata; class Mammalia; order Afrosoricida; family Tenrecidae; genus Echinops; species Echinops telfairi. Next base: position 49,831,703 of record NW_022107431.1, on the reverse strand, counting down.
CCACCTGGACCTAACAGCAGTCATAGAAAAGGCAGAGGTTGATCTCCCACAGAAAGAAATCTTCAGAATGCTGCCTGGAGCCATACAGGACATGAGGGAAACATTACAGAAAAAGGATGAAATGATAGAAAAATTAAAGACTATGCACCAAAGGGAAATACAGGAGTTAAAGGGTGAGATAACAAAAACTAACAACAAACTCATGGACTTCGCCCAGAGAATGGAGGAGGCAGAGAACCGCACCAGGGACCTTGAGGATTCACAAGCAGAAATTAATAAACAAGAGAAAAAGTCTAACAAGTCCATCAAAGAAGCTGAAGAAAACCTCAAAATTATCGGCTTACAGGAAGAATTCACAACAAGGAAACCAACATCCAAAATAGTGATGGAATGCTTGGAGGAAAACTTTCCTAACTTTTTTTTTTTTTAAACATTTTATTAGGGGCTTATACAACTCTTATCACAATCCATACACACATCAATTGTGTAAAGCGCATTTGTACATTCATTGCCCTCATTATTCTCAAAACATTTTCTCTCCACTTAAACCCCCGGCATTAGGTCCTCATTTTTCCCCTCCCTTCCTGCTCCCCCCTCCCTCATGAGCCCTCGATAGTTTATAAATTGTTATTTTGTCATATCTTGCCTTGTCCGACGTCTCCCTTCACCCACTTTTCTGCTGTCCATCCCCCAGGGAGGAGGTCACATATAGTTCCTTGTAATTGGTTCCCTCTTCCCTACCCACTCTCCCTCTACCCTCCCTGTTTTGCCACTCACACCACTGGTCCTGTAGGGCTCATCCACCCTGGATTCCCTGGATTTTCAGTTCCTATCTGTACCCGTGTACATCCTCTGGGCTAGCCAGACTTGACTTTCCTAACTTAATGAATGAAAACCAGGCAACTATGCAGGAGGCTGAAAGAACATCAGCTAGATTGAATCCCCAGAAGAAGTCACCAAGACATATAGTTGTTAAACTATCCAAATATGAGGAAAAGGAGAACATTATGAGAGCAGTTAGAGAAAGACAGACAACCACATATAAAGGCAAGCAGGTAAGAATATGCTCAGACCTGTCAGCAGACACTATGAAGAAGAGGATACAGTGAAGCAGCATATTCCGAAAATTGCAGGAAAATAATGCAAACCCAAGAATACTCTATCCAGCCAAATTATCAAAATAGATGGAGAAGTGAGAGTCTTCCTGGACAAGGAAAGCCTCAATATGCTAAAAGGAACCCAGCATTACAAAAGATCCTTGCTGACCCAATATGGGAAGAACAACACTCACTAAGCACATACAACTCCACCACCACACAGAACAACTCCACCCAGAGACCATCAAAGAGAAAATAGCCCCCAAGATAAAACTGGCACAACGATGGAAAGAAGGCAAGAATGAACCGCAAACACACATATGCACAATCCACGGGAAAGAAATGGAGGTAGGAAAACACCCAGCAGGAGAGATAAAATGACATCACAGGGTCCAGAGATAGATGTAATAACCCTGAATATTAATGGGATGAACTCAGACCTTAAGAGACAGAGGCTAGTAAACTGGCTTGGAAAACACAAACCCTCGATCTGCTGCCTACAGGAAACACATCTCAACATTACAGATAAAAACAGGCTGAGAATCAAAGGATGGGGAAATTATCAGTCAAATTCTAATACAAAAAAAAAGTAGGGGTTACAATCCTAAGCTCAAATAAAATGGACCTCCAAGTGCAAACCATAAAAAGAGATAAGGATGCTCAAGGGAGCATTCCATAAAGAACCAATAAGCATTCAAACATTTACTTGCCAAATAAGCATCAAGCAGAATATGTCAAGCAAACACTTCAAAGGATGAAAAATGAAATCAGAGCCTCAACAATTATAGTAGATGACTTCAATACACCGCTCCCTGAGAAAGATAGAGATCACTCGGAAAGAAACTCAACAAGGAGACGAGATCTAAACACTACAATTAGACAATTTGACCTGCTAGATATCTACAGAGCTCTCCACCCAAACAAAAAAGAATTCACATTCTATTCTAGTCCACATGGCACATGTTCTAAAATAGACCACATGCTAGGGCATAAGTCGAATCTAAATAAATTCAAGCACATTGATATACAGACCTCTCTATGACCACTGTGCCAAAAGATTGGAAATAAACCAAAGGGAGATAAAGAAAGGGCAAACCATTGGAGAATGAATAGCTCTCTACTGCAAAAGGAGAGTGTACTGGCTCAGATCAAATATGAAATTAGGAAATTTCTAGAAACTGAGAATGAAAACACGACATACCCAAACTTATGGGACACAGCAAAGGCAGTCATCAGAAGTGGTCTCATAGCATTACATGCACACATAAAGAAGGAGAAGAGGCATATGATTGATACACTGACACAATTTACAGCAACTAGAGTGGAGTCAGCAAGAAAATCCAATTAATAGCAAAAGAAACATATGAATTAGATCTGAGATTCAGGAGAGAGAAAATAAAACTATGGGAAAAAATCAGTGCTGCTAAAAGTAGGTTCTTCGAATGGATAAATCGAATAGAAAAGCCTCTTGTGAATTTGACCAAAGAAAGGAAGGAACGCATTTCAATAGCAAGGATGAGGGATGAAAGAGGGAATATTAAAATGGACCATAGAAAAATCAAAAGGATAATTATACAGTACTATGAAGGACTGTACTCCAATGAATTAAAAAACTTGGAACACATGGATGAATTCTTAGAAAAACAATCCCTCCCCAGATTATCCCCAATGGCCATCAAAAACCTCAACAGACCCTTTTCAGTAGAAGAAGTAGACAAGGCTATCAAAGAATTAAAAACCAAGAAGGCTCCAGGACCAGATGGATTCAAGGGTGAATTTTATCAAGCATTCAGGGAAGAACTGATACCAATCCTACACAAACTCTTCCAGAACATAGAAAATGATGGCAAACTCCCAAATTCCTTCTATGAAGCTAGTATAACTGATACCTAAACCAGACAAGGATCCCACAAGAATTGAGAACTACAGACCAATTTCCCTAATGAATATCGATGCAAAAATCCTTAACAAAATACTAGCCAAGAGAATACAAAAATATATAAAAACAAATAATTCACTATGACCAAGTGTGATTCATACCAGGAATGCAGGGATGGTTCAACATACAAAAGACCATAAGTATTATTCATCACATTGAAACGAAGAAATATAAGAACCACACGATAATATCAATAGATGCAGAAAAAGCGTTCGACACCACCACCAATTCATGTTTAAGATACTCAAGAAGATAGGAATGGAAAGAAAATTCCTCAATACAATACAAGCTATATATGAAAAACCAGCAGCCAATGTGGTAGTCAACAGAGAAAAGACGAGATCAATTCTTCTGAAAAAGGACTAGACAAGGATGTCCCTTATCCCCACTCCTATCTAACACCGTGTTGGAGGTCCTAGCTAACAATATAAGGCAAAGAAAGGACATCAAAGGGATTTGCCTGGGGAAGGAAGAAGTGAAACTATCGTTATTCGCAGATGATGTGATATGGAAAATCCTAAAAGTTCCACAAGAGGAGTACTGGAAGCAATAGAGGAATATGGCAGAGTAGCTGGTTACAAGATCAACAGACAGAAGTCTATTGCACTACTGTACACATCAGACAAGGACACGGAATTGGGGATCAAAAAAGGGGTACCCTTCACAATAGCCAAACACAAATTGGAATATCTAGGGATATACCTGACTCAAAAAACAAAACATCTGTATGAGGAAAACTACAAAACACTATTAAAAGAAACCAAGGATGGCCTCAACAAATGGAAGGAGATCCCATGCTCGTGGATTGGCAGACTCAATATTGTAAAGATGTCAATTCTACCCAAGGCACTATATAAGTTCAATGCTATCCCGATCCAAATTCCAGCAACTTTCTTCAAAGAGTTGGAAAAACAGATCACCAACTTCATATGGAGAGGGAAGAAACAGAATTAGTAGAGAACTCCTAAAGAGGAAGGACAAAGTCGGAGGGCTTGCTTTACCCGACTTTAACACCTATTAAACAGCGACACTGGTCAAAACAGCATGGTACTGGTATAACGATAGATATTCAGACCAATGGAAAACGATTGAAAACCCAGAAATAAAAT
>NW_022107431.1:49811049-49824870 GCF_000313985.2 Echinops telfairi | reverse complement strand
AGGACAAAGGGGGTGCATTAGCAAAAGTGGTGAAGAAAGCAGATGGTGCCCAGCTATCAAATTATACCGCATCTGGGGTCTTAAAAGCTTGAATACAAACAGGAGGCCATCTAGCTAAGAACCAACAAAGCCCATAAGGAAGAAGAACACCAGCCTTCCCCGACACAAATGCTGAAGACAAATCGGGTACATAAGCAAATGCGGTGAAGAAAGCTGATGGTACCAAGCTGTCAAATTACATAGACTCTGGGGTCCCACATGCTGGAAGATAAACAAGGGGCCATTAACTGAGAAACAGCAAAGCCCACATGGAAGAAGCACACCAGCCTGTAAGATGACAAGGCGGTGAAGGGATCAGGTATCAGGCATCAAAGACACACACACAAAAAAATCATAACATTGTGAATGGGGTGGGGAGTACAGAGTGGGGACTCAGGGCCCATCCAGGGGAAATTAGACATCCCCCTTGCAGAAGGGCTGTGGGGAGGAGAGGAGCAAATCAGAGTGCAGTGTAGTAACGATGAAATATGCAATTTTCCTCTAGTTCTTAAATGCTTCCTCCCCCCACTACCATGATCCCAATTCTACCTTACATAACCGGCTGGACCAGGGGATGTACACTGGCACAGACAGGAAGTGGAAATACAGTGAACCCAGGACAGATGAACCCCCCAGGACCAGTGGAGAGAGAGGCAATATCAGGAGGGTGGAGGGAAGGTGAGGGAGAAAGGGGGAACAGATAACAAGGTCTACATATGGCCTCATCCCTGGGGGACGGACAGTGGAGAAGTGGGTGAGGGAGACGTTGGATGGGGTAAGATACGATAACATAATAATTTATAAATTATCAAGTGTTCAGGGGGAGGGGGGAGCAGGGAGAGAGGGAGAAAAATGAAGAGCTGACACCAAGGGCTCAAGTGGAAAGCAGGTGTTGTGAGAATGATGAAATCAACATACGTACTAATGTGCTGGACACAAATGATGTATGCACGGATTGTGATGAGTTGTATGAGCCCCTAATAGAATGATTATTTAAAAAAAACCAACCAAAGCCACACCTATAATCATTTTGCTTAATAGCCCCGAGTCCCCCCATTACATTTTAAAATTCCATTTTATCAATAGCCTATCTACTTTCCCCGAACTCAATATGTGTTGTGCGATTGGGCTAGTGAGTCACATCTTGCTTTTCTCTTTCCTCTAAGACCTAGCTAGGGTCACATACTTACTTGGCCTATTGGCCCCTTTCTCAGGGTGGGGTGGGGTGGGATTACTGTCCCCACTGCCAAACACTTTTGTACTATAGTTTATATTCCAGAATAAAGTATAATATCTAGCTCCCTTGTATCATTCCAGCACCCTTCCCCCAAAGGGTACTATCACTCACTTTGGGAAACACTGCTTTAATCCAAGGTCAAGACTTTACTGAAACACAAATAAGGCCTTACTAAAGGTAGCGTTGCAGAAGCCTAGACTTCTGAACTTGGTTGTCCAGCTTGGGCCTGAGGTGTTCTGTGGATGGCACCCCGCTCTTGTTCTAACACATGTGGGTTCCAGCCTCAATTCTTCCCTGGGAATTGGTTAATGGTTGTATGAGCAGTACTTAATCCCAAAGATTTGGGGCTGTTAACTGCTAGGTTGGCAGCGCAAATCTTTGACCTGCTACTTGGGAGGAAGATAAATCTACTCCAGTTAGAATTTACAGTCTCATAAACACTAAGGATCAGTTAGTTCTACTCTGTCCTGTAGGCTTGTCCTGAATCAGAATTGTGTGTGTCCTTAGTCTAGCCAAATCGGCATTGCACTGTCAGCGTTTAAGGGATCGTTAATTCAGAAGAAAAGGATCGCTTTTGGAAGTCCTGCATCACAGACTTCTTGGGTTGCAAACCATTGTCTCACAAATAGGAAAATGGAATAAATCATAGAGTATTTATAGAGTGAATAAAGAAACAATTTCTCCAGCGTGAAAGTACTTTTGATTCTTGACCTGGTTTGAAAATGGGAGTTTTGATGGAGCATCAATAAAGAGCTTTTAATACGTTTTGTCCTGGTGGCTTTGAGCTTCTTTATATGCTTACTTTTCTCAACTGGTGCTGGGTAGAAAAGCAAAGGACTCAGTGAAAAGAGAGAAAGGATGGTGTGTCCTAGCCCAAAATGGAAGAGGGTCGGTCCAGTTGATGCGTGGATCTCTCTAACATGATATCCGCTGAGACGTGCTCCTTGTATGTGTCATTCCCTTATACTTTCTTGGTTCAAAATGGCTACTAGGAACCCATTTAGGCTCACTAATGTCTAAGATATCAGTCTATGCATTCCATTTCATTTTTCACTCCCAATTTCCATAAATTCAAACTTCCTTTCATTTTCCAATTACTAATGCATGTTTACAGATATTTATCATTTTGAGTCATCTCCCATTGGCAAATGAAGGTTCCATAAGCTTTACTTGATCAACATCTATATGGTTGATGGTTGATTCAATTTTGAGGAGGCACCTCTCACCCAGTCACATTTTGAGTGCCTTCCAACACAAGAGGCTAACCTTCAGCAGTGTATCTGACAACGTTTTACGCTACTCAAATGATATTCAGGGGTTAATCCCTCAAAAGTGGTCAGAGTTCCATTTTTGTCGTCTTATTCTGGAAGATCTCGACTTTAATGGTATTTGAAATAACCTGTGACATTGCTTTATCACAGTAATAGGCAAGTCACCAAAGTATGACAGATTGACAAATGGTGGCGGGTGGAGATAGGCATCTGTATCATTAACAATAGGTAAAAAGTATATCTCAGAAAAGATGAAACCAAGTGATTAAAATGAATTTCAGTAAAGTATAGCAATTGGGTGACAGTATGACAAAGGACAGTACTGCAGAAGGACGATAGAATACACAAGAACCAAATTAACTACATCTACAGGAAGAGACAATGGACAACAATAGTAGCAGCCAAAATGGAATTAGGGAACATTTGTGGAACACACCAACAATTGCTCATATGTAAGTTCAGGTTGAAGTTGAAGAAATGGAAATAAGTTGACAAGAGGCAGAAGACAACCTTGTGACATGCCACATGAATTTCACGAATTTGACATACTGAACACTAATGACAGAAGAAATGAGCTGTGGGCTGTCTTTAAGAACATACTACATGAAGCAAACAAAAGATGATCAAAAAGACTAGAAAGTAAAAAGATCAAGGTAGATGGCACAAGAGATTCTGAAATGTACTTTTGAACATAACATAGCTAAAGCAAATGGAAGACATGGAGTAAAAGACCTAAACAAAGTTTCAGAGGGAAGCTCGAGAAAAAGTGAATTATTATAATAAATGTGCAAAGAACTGGAGTTAGAAAACCCAAAAGAAAGAACATGTTCATCACATCTCAAGCTGACAGAAATAGGCCTTGAGTTGCAACGTTGAAAGTTTCTAGGGCACTGTCAGATTGTTGTGTGTGGTGGCTTGTGTGTTGTTTTGATGTTGGACGCTGTCATTGGTATTTCAAATAGAAGCAGGATCACCCCAAGTGAACAAGGAGCTTCCAGACTAAGACGACGAAGAAGGAATCGTTTTTCCGCTTTTGAGGAGTTAGCCACGGCAAACCTTATGGGTAGCATTGGAACATGAGGTCAGACACTGAATACCTCTTGAGTAGAAAGAACATGGCCAGAATTAGTGCCAGAAGCTGAGCCCTAGGGTTGGGAGGCACTTTTAAGGACTGCCTTCTCAAAATAGAGCTGACCATGGTGACACGAAGAGAGCCTTCAGGAGCTTCATCTGTTGATGGGACACAGCTCAAAAGGAGAAGAACCTGCTGCCAACATCAACTAATAATCGGAACTTGGAATGTACCAAGGAGGAAATTAGGAAAGTTGGAAGTTGTGAAAAATGAAATGGAATGCATAGTGTTAGTTGAAATGCACTAGTATTCTCCATTTTAACTCAGAAAAGCATATGGCTTGCTATGCTGGGAATAACAGATTCAAGAGAATGACATCTCATTCATCCTTACAAAGGACATTTTAAGAACTATCGAAGTACAATGCTGTCTGTGAGACTATGATATCTACATATAAGGAAATTCACTCAATACAACCATTATTCCAGTTTAGCACCATCTACTAAAGCTAATCATGAAGAAAATGAAGAATTCTTTTTTTTTAATCATTTTATTAGGGGCTTATACAACTTTTATCACAATCCATACATACATCAATTGTGTAAAGCACATTTGTACATTCATTGCCATCATCATTCTCAAAACATCTGCTCTCCACTTAAGCCCCTGGGCATCAGGTCCTCATTTTTTTCCCTTGCTCCCCCCTCCCCCATGAACCCTTGATCATTTATAAATTATTATTTTGTCATATCTTGCCATGTCCGACGTCTACCTTCACCCACTTTTCTGTTGGCTGTCCCCCAGGGAGGAGGTCATATGTAGATCCTTCTAATCAGTCCCCCCTTGAAAGTGAATAATTCTATAAGCATCTTCAACCTGAAATCAAGTAATTATGCCATGAAGATGCATTGATAATTACTGGCAATTGGAATGCAGAAGTTGGGAAAATATGGTGTTGGTAATAGAAATGGAGCTGGAGATTGAATGACAGAATTTGGCAAGGCTAATGACTTCCTCGTTGCAAACACCCTTTTCCACCAACACAAAGGCAACTATCTACTTGGACGTCTCAAGATGGAGTGCACAAGAATCAAGTTGTATCTCGAGAAGCTCACTATCAGCAGCTAAAACCAGGCCAGGGGCTGACTGTGGAACAGACCATCAATTGCTCATATGTTAAGGTCAGATAAAAATGAAAGTGAAAACAGGTCCACGAGAGCCAAAATATAACCTTGAGTCTATCCCACCTGAATATCTAAAACATTTCAAGAACAAATTTGACATTTTGAGCACTAATGATAAGAAGACCTGATGAATCGTGGGGTGACATCAAGAACATCAGACATGAAGAAAGAAAAGGGGCAAAAAGACAGGAAAGGGAGAAAAAGCCTCAAAGTGGATGTCAAGCTACTCTGAACCTTGGCCTTAATTGTAGGGTAGCTCAAGCACAAAATGATGAAGCCAAAGACCGTGGAAAGTTTCAAAAGGCAGCTTGAAAAGGCAAAGTCAAATGTGAAGTGCGAAAGGATAAGACCGAAAAGGAAGAACATGCTCAGCATATCTTAAACTGAAAGAACTCAAGAAGGAAATCCAAGCTTTGAGTTGCAATATTGAAGAATTCTATGGACAAAATATTGAGCAATGCAAGAAGCATTCAATTTCCACAATTGCCTTCCACAATGGTTGTGTGTATTTACAAGTCCCAGCAGTGGATAACAGTTCCCACCTTACCATACCCTCTCCCAACATTTGTTCTCAGGTTTTTAAAACTGGGCTACAGTAATGGGTGTTAGGTGGTATCTCATTGCTATTTTGACTTGCATTTCCTGGAAGGCTAGTGATGGAGCATTTCCTCATGTGTTTATTGGCCATTTGAGTGTCATCCTTTGTGAATCTTCTGTTCAGGTTATTTGCCCACCTTGTCAGAGGGCTATTAGTTTTTTTTTCTTGTTGTAAGCTTGTAAAATTCTGTAGCTTAGTAATTAGTCCTTTGTTATGTCGTTACTAAATATCTTTTCCGAATCTGTGGGCTCTCTTCTCACTCTTTTAATAAAGTTGATGTACACACCTGCTCAAGTATTTTAATTTTAATAGGACCCATTCCATATGATGCCTCAATACCATTGCTAGGCATATACCCCAAAGAAATAAGAAACCCATCACGAGCTGATGTTTGCCCCTCTCCCCCTATATTCACTGCAGCGCAGTTCATGATAGCAAGAAGCTGGAAACAGCCTAAATTCCGATCAACAGAAGAGTCGATTGTAAAAAATCTCTGGTACATACACACGATGGAATACTTCCTACCCCTAAAACACAGCGATGAGACCATGAAACACCTCAATTCATGGAGGGATCTATTATGAGGAGTGAAGTCAGTCAAGCACAAAGGACAAACACTGTCTGACTCCACCGCAGTAGGAACAAGCAGCAGAAAGGGCACAAGCTCAGCTTGCAGGACATCCAGTCTTCCAGCTGGGGACCAGACAGCTTTGTAAAGAGCCAAATCAGTGCCATAAACTACACGTCATCCACATCCTGTAAGTATAGTGTGGGTCACTTGTCTGGAGGGCACCTTATGACAGCTGGGATCAAATGGTCATGGGGGACGGGGTGTTGTCTTTATGCTGAGCAAATAATCAGAAAATCTCGATTACATGAAAAAATGCCATAGCAGGATTGGAGAAAGTCTTATACAGCCTACAGTCTACAAATGACACAACATTACTTGTTGAGAGTAAGGAGGACTTGAAGTACTTGCTGATGAAGATTAAGGATTGCAGCCTTTGGTATGGATTCGAACTCAATGAAAAGAAAACCAGCATCCTCACAAAGGAACCAATAGGTAGCATAATGATCAGTGGAAAAAATGAGTGAATTTGTCAAGAAATTTGTTGCTTAGATTCACAATCAGTGCTCATGGAAAGAGTGGTCAAGAGGTCACATGACGCACTGCATTGGGTAAATCTGTGACATGTGATCTCTTTAAAGTAAGGGGAAGCAAGGCTGCAACTTTGAGGACGATGGTGCATTTGACTTAAGCCCCGATATTTTCATTTGCCTCATATGCACGTGAAAGTTTGACATTGAATAAAAAAGACCAATGATTACTGATACATTTGAATTATGGTGCTGGTGAAGAATACTGACTGTATCACAGACTTCCAAAGGAACAAGCAAATCTGTCTTGGGCCAAAGTAGTACATCCAGAGTGCTTCTTAGAGGAAAGGATGGTGCAACCTAATCTCATGGACTTCAGACATGTTATCAGGGGTCCCTGGAGAAGGACATTGTGATTGGCAAAGTAGACTAGTGAAAAAGAGGAGGGCCCTCACCAGGACGGATCGGCACTGTGGCTCCAACAGAGCCGAACAGTTGTGAGGATCACGTGGGAATGGGCAGTATTTCGTCCTGCTGTGTACAAGGCAGCATGCCACTAGGATATCATTGCTAATGTCAGAGAATGCCAGAAATATGTTTGCTTGTTTTCCATTGACAATGTACAGGCATTCAACTGTGTGCCACAAGAAACTATGGACAATATTGAGAAAAATGGGACTTTCATGCACCAGAAACAGATGATGGAACAGAAGTAGGCAATACTTACATGGTTTCGAATTAGAAAAGTTGCCTCCTTCCACTATACTTATGCAATCTCTATGCTCAGCAAATAATCTGAGAAATAAAACTATATGAAGAACAAGACAGCATCGGGTTTGGAGCAAGGCTTATTAACATCCGACACTATGCAGATGACACAACCTTGCTTGCTGAAAGTGAGGACTTATAGCATTGCTGATGAAACTCAAGAACTGCAGCCTTTAGTATGAATTGCAACTCAATGTAACAAAACCCAGAATTCTCACAACTGGATCAATAGACAACATCCTGAAAAATGGAGAGAAGATTGAAGTTGTCAAGAATTTCATGTTGCTAGGATCCACAAACAATGCCCACAGAAGCAGAAGTCAAGAAATCACATGACATTCTGGAAGACTGCACAAGACTTCTTTAAAGTGTTGAAGAACAAGAATGTCACTTTCAAGACTAAAGCCCAACTACTCTGGTATTTTCGATCTCCTTACATGCTTATGGAAGTTGGATAGCAAATAAGGAATACCAAAGAATTAATATGCATTTGAATTATGGTGCTTCTGATGAATATTGAAAGAACCATGGTCTGCCAGCACAACAAACTAACCTGTATTGAAGTACAACTAGAATGCTCCTTGTAAACAAAGATGTCTCATGTAGTTTAGACATGTTACTTTGTCTCATGTAGTTTAGACATGTTACCAAGAAAGACTAGTTTCTGAAGAAGGGCATCATGCTTGGTAAAGTAGGTGGTCAGGGAGAAAGTATACAACCCTTGATAAGATGGATTGACATAGTGCCTGCAACAATGGGCTTAAACTTAATAATGATAGTGAGGATGCTGCAGGACAAGGCAGTGTTGCCATCTGTTGTTCATAGGGTCACTATGAGTTGAACCAACTCAACCACAGCTTACAGCAACATCTTCACCTGATTTTGAATTTTTTAGAACTGGGGCCCAGTTCTAGAAAATGCAATGGTGAGTCTTATAACTAAGTCCATATGACTTGCAGTACCAAAATCATTATCTGGTCCTTCGCAGAAATATTTTGCAGACCCCTATCATAGCTTTTATGCCTCTTGTCACTGCCAGAAATTGTAGTTACCCCAAAGAAAAAGTATTCCCAAACCCAGGGTAGCATCTTTCAGTTTCTTTCTTCTACTGGATCTTAGGTGTATACTTTTTACTTCTGTGCTGCATTGGTGGCTTTGTGCTGTACTCAAATCGTTTTTTTTTTTTAGTATTTCTGAACTGTTCTCTGTGAGAAGATTGGTTTAAATTCCTAGTTTTCCACAATATCATTTCCATAATGTCATAAAGAAGAAATCTTACGGCATTTTACAACCCAATTTAACACACGTTCAAGCTGAAAAATAGGTACTCTAATACCCTCTTTTGTTGGTTAGGACTGTTTGCCAGATTTTTTCATTGGTTACATTTGATCTCCTCTAGTTGCTTCCTTGGTAGGGTTAACAACGAGGGACCCTCGATGAGATGTGTTGATGCTGTGGCTGAAACAGTGGGCTCAAATATATCACTTGTGAAGATGTCAAGGACCAGTTTTACATGGGGTCACAGTGAGTTGGAACTGACCCAAGAGACCCAACAACAATTAAACACAGCTGTTTGTAATAGTGGTGTAGGCTGGAGCTATTCCAGACTTGGCTGTCATACTTATAAGCAGTGCTATCACCATGCAAATATGGCTTTCTTCCCAGACCATTGTTTCCCTTTTTTTAATTACTTTTATTGAGGGGTCTTACATCTCTTGTCACAATCTATACATTCTTCCAGTGTGTCAAGCACATTTGCACATATGCCGCCATCATCATTTTCAAAGCATTCTCTTCCCACTTGAGCCCCTGATATCAGCTCCCCATTTCTTGCCCTTCCCTCCCCCGCCTGCCCTCCCTAACAAACAATTGATAAGCTATAGATTATTTTTTTACATATCTTACATCATTCTCCATCGCCCCTTACCCACTTTTCCATTATTTGTCCCTGTGGGAGGGGGGTTCTAGATTGATTCTTGTGATTGGTTTCCCCTTTCTCCCCTCAACCTCCCCCTAATCCTCCCTGTATCGCTACTCTCATCATTGGCCCTGAGGGGTTTATCTATCCTGGATTCTCTGTGTTGCGGGCTCTCATCTGTAGCAGTGTGCATGCTCTGGTCTAATCTGAATTGTAAAGTAGAATTGAGGTCATGATAGTGGGGTGAAGGAAGCACCAAAGAATTAGAGGAAAGTTGTGTGTTTCATCGGTGCTATACTGCACCCTGACTGGCTCATCTCTTCCCTGTGACCCCTCTGCGAGGTGATGTCCAATTGTCTACAGATGAGCATTGGGTCTCCACTCCATGCACCCACCCGCCTCCATTTACTTTGGTATGGTTTTATTCTGGGTCTTTGATGCCTGATACCTGATCCCATCGACACCTCGTGAACACACAGACTGGTGTGCTTCTTCCATGTGGGCTTTGTTGCTTCTCAGCTAGATGGCTGCTTGTTTATCTTCAAGCCTTTAAGATCCCAGATGCTATATCTTTTGATAGCTGGGCACCATCAGCTTTTTTCACATTTGCTATGCACCCATTTTGTCTTCAGTGATTGTGTCGGGAAGTTGAGCACCACAGAATGCCAGATTGTTAGAACAAAGTATTCTTGTGTTGAGGGAGTACTTGAGTCGAGGCCCAATGTCCATCTGCAACCTTAATTCTTAACATATATATATGTTAGAATAGAATAGAACCATGTATATATATATATATATATAGTTCCCCTCTCTTTATAGAATATATATATATATATATATATGGTTCCCCTCTCTTTATATGTATACTTACATGCTTGTATTTAGGCCTCTATAAATGTCCTTTGCCTCCTGGTTCTTTCCTCTATTTACTTTTTACTTCCCTCTTGTCCCACCATCATGTTTGGCCTTCATTTTGGTTTAGTAATTCCTCGCTGCTACATTGCCCTTGATTAAGCCCTACTAGGCATCCTATGGCCTTCCTTCCATTGATTTTGTTCACTTGTTGTTCCCTTGTCCCTGGCTTGGTTACCCCACCCTCCCTTCCTTTCTCCTACCTCCCCTTCTCCCATATCCCCCTGGAATCATTGATCCCGTTCTTTTCATCTCCAAATTATTTATCCCACCTATCTTATCTAGACAGACATGTAGCTACATTAGTAAGTGCAAAAACCAGACAAAGCCAAACAAAACAATAAAGGAAGTCAAAACCAAACAAAACAATAACAACAGCAAAACCAAAATAACAATAACAAAAAGAAAGCCACTGACATAAATGAAAAAGCTTATAAATAGTTCAAGGATCAGATCATTTCAATGATAGATTTACTTATGCAAATTTCTCTCTTTTAATCTATCCTGTATCTCCATTTCATACTAATCTTCAAATGGCAACTTTTATCAGGAACTCGAAAGAGCTCAGTAATTCCCTAATGTCTATTAAATCCTTTGCCTATTGGCCTGTGGTGCTCTTTATTTCCCTTTTCAAACTTTTTCTCTCACTGGTATGGTATGCATACAATGCTCTCTGGTAAAATAGGACACTGGGCTCTGCTAAAAATATACCAAATTATCTCCAGCCAACTTACCACTTCTTTAGAATGGAACTTCTCCCATTTCTACTTTTAAAATTCAGCCCAGATGAGTTTATGTATAACCACCTTTGCTTATGTTTGTATGGGCCTTGCACATAGTATAAATTGAATAAGCCTGCATTTGGAAATAAGAGTTGGGTTCTTAAATATTTGCTTTTTATATTTCATCTCAACACTTCGGCTACAGAAACAAAGGTAAACTACTCTTCATTTGGGTATTGCCAAATCTTTGTATTACTTCACATGTGTTTGAAGCATTAAAAAAAGTAATTGCTAAAATTACTAAATTTGTTACTACCAGTGAAATGATTTGATACTAGTTGAATAAGCGCTGTTATCAGAGTTGGTTTTGATAAATGTCTGATAACTGTTCTAAAGTTGATTCATTTGAATCTATTCATTTCTATTTTTAGGTACCCAGCAAGGTAAATCATGTGAAAAATGTCTAAGACACCCAATGTTGTAAACATTTGTACTTTTCATTAAGTCTACTGATCCCAGGCCTCTGGATAATGTTACGAAAAACTCTTCAATAAAGGACCAGGTTAGTTCACCTGAGAAACAAGAGAAAAATGTATGGAAATGCATTTGTAATAATATGAATCTTAAAACTTTCTAAGCTAGACAAAAATGCCCTATGTAAGTAATGTGTGCTAAGTTGGATAGTCATCTTTTCAAGACTTTGTATAACTAACCATCATGTAAAACTTGCATCTGATGGGGAAATTACATTTGTCCTGCATATTGGGAAAGTTTCCCTTAACATTAGCACATTGTAGACAGTACTCAAAATAATGGCTGGTCAGGTTCACTTGGGGCAGAGCTGCAAGAAGTGCCAGGAAGAGAATGAAGAGCAGCCTGGCGTACTGAATATGATGTAGCTCCAGGGTCTGGCGATCATGGTGCAAGATAGAAAATGTCTTTAGATTTTAAAATCTGAGAAATGAAAATCATCAGAACTTCTATGTACAAATAACAAAAAGTACTGGAAAAATTCCAGGGTTCTAAGACTCAATGCTTGTATCTGCCCAGCAATGAATATGCCTTATTCAAGAGACCTGAAATGCTGATAGAAAGAATGCCAATTCTATTTGACATGAATCAAGAGTTGTTGGAGGGACTTCCGGCAAGACGGTGAAGGAGTGACACTTACTAGAGGGACTCTGCAGAATTCAGCCCAGAAGAGTTGCTTAGAGGGAAATTCAACGCTGCTGGAACGCAGGAGGAGCATCATAAAGATAGTAGGCACAGACCCACGGGGCTTTGATGGGCTGGGGGCTTTGGGTTTACCTCAGTGGAAGCCGGCTAGGGTGTGACCTTGGCCCCGCCACTATCTCTGCCAGAGCTGTAACCATTTGAAGCCCGTAGGGGGGCTCGGTATCAACACAGCCACAGCTTGCCATGGTTGCCTCTGGGCGGGGACTAGACCCTTGCAGCTCCGCAGGCAAGGATCGGGGTTCAGCTACATTGTTTCTTTTGTTTACTCTCTGCTCTCTGTCCCCCAGTCCTGGAGGTCTGTGCAGGGGTCTTTTCTCAGCACAGCAACAGCTTGCCACTGCCACCTCAGGGCAGGGACTAAGCCCTTGCAGCTCTGCCAGCAGGGATAGGGGTTCAGCTACATTGGTTCTTTTGTTTCCATGTCTCCTCTCTGTCTCCCCATGGTCTTGAAGGGCTGCGCAGGGGCTTTTTCTCAGGTCAGGGGCGGTTTGCCGCTGCTGCCTCGGGGAAGGGGCTAAACCCTTGAAGCTCCACGGGTGGGGATCGGGACTCAGCTACATTGTTGCTCTTGTTTCCCTCTCTTCCCTATATCCCCTGCACAGTGTAAGTGGTCTTACTTTTTAATTATTTTCTCTTCTTTGTCTCTTTCTGTTCTTTCACACTCCACTGCTGACCTCCAGACCACTCCCCTTAGCCTAGGGTATTTACGCCTGCACCACACCCAGCTAGGTGCGCTCCACCCTGAGTAGCTACCCTGAGGCTGGGGAAAGCCCTGCTTTCCCTCCAGGGGATACTCCCCCCAACTTCTCACTGGGGAATTCCTGCCTGGGTACCTGGGGGGTATAAGGCAGCTCAGCCAACACTTGTGAACATTCCATGCTGTTTCAGGAACCTCTGCAACACCAAATCAGGCAACCCACCAGCCTTCTGGGGCACTCCCCTGAGAGGGAAGCCACAGGAGGATATAGTGGTAGGTTAATTCCATAGTGAAATTAGTTTTAGGCAGTTTGTTAAAGCATTCCTACAAATCTCCGAGAGAGAGCCAGTGCTCTTTGACTCGCTGGAAAATGGCACCTGGCTCCTCTAAAATAACACAATGCCAACAGCTATCAGCCCCAATGACCTCAACGGAAAAACAGGAGACACAAAAGGCAATGGCAGAAGATGGCATGAACATAACGTCATGCATAGAAGAAGCACACATTGAGCTGCCACAGAAAGAAATTTTCAGAAAGCTGCTTGGATTCGTACAGAATATGAGGGAAACAATGCAGAAAAAGGATGAAAGGATAGAGGAGATAAAGGCCATACACCAAAGGGAAATACAGGAGCTTGGGGAGGAGATAACAAAAACCAGTACCTGAATCCCAGACCTGGAGAATTGGCTGGAGGAAGCAGAGAACCACATCAGCGACTTGGAGGAAAGCCAAGCAGACTTTAACAAATGTGAACAAAAATCTAATAAGATCATCAGAGAAGCTGGTGAAAACCTAAGAGTTATGCCTGATGCTATGAAGTGGAACATTAGAATTATTGGCCTACTGGAGGAAGACACAAACAAAGAAGTCATCTGCAACAATAGTGAGAGAATTCTTGGAGGACCCTTATCTTACTCCATGCACAAGAATAAATTCAAGGTGGATCACAGACCTTGAAGTTAAACCCCAAACTATTAGGGCCATCAATGAGGGAATTGGGATCAACTTGAGAACCTCGGCACAGGGAATACATAGGCTATCAGAAATAGGGAAGGACACAAACACAGA